>NC_056733.1:956060722-956160722 GCF_019279795.1 Protopterus annectens | reverse complement strand
GTCAAGAATCTAAATGGCAATGCTCAGATCTGCTCTGAGCTACAGCAGAACGGCATTAAATATACTGATCCCAAGGATACTGCCAATATCCTGGCAGATCGATTCAGTGCTAACTTCACCCCCCCACCCCCTAAATGGCCTATCTCAATACTGGAATATTGCCATATTCCGGTAATAACGGCCACACAGGTAAAAAACGCACTTTCCAAAGCAAAGAATACAGCATCCATGAGACCAGATGACATCCCGGGCTGTGTACTACATGAACTACAAAATGAATTGGCATCTCACCTAAGTGTCATGTTTAATCATACCCTCACCTCAGGCTTCGTGCCCACTGAGTGGAGCACAGCTACAGTTATCCCACTCCACAAAGGGGAATCTACCTTGGATCCCGGGAACTACCGCCCCATCAGTCTGACAAGCCTGATCTGCAAGGACATGGAACATATTATCATGGAACTTATAAACAAAGACATTGGCAACCTTAAAACACTGGACCACACCCAGTTTGGGTTTGTGAAGGGCCGATCTTGTCTCCTGAGCTTTATTGACTTCTTCAAATCAGTCTCCAGAGCCGTGGACGAGGGTAAGGTGGTCCACACAGCCTATCTGGACCTCGCCAAGGCCTTTGACACCATCCCCCACTCTGGAATCATAGATAAACTTACTAAGCTGGGCATTAATCCCTACGTCACTCAATGGGTTGCCAATTGGCTTACTGACAGAACCCACACTGTAAAAGTAGCTGACTCCAAATCCAGCTCCAGACAAGTGGCAAGTGGAGTACCTCAGGGTTCAGTCCTGGGACCTCTCTTGTTTGGCATCTACTTCTCTGAAGTACAGGCCAACACTAAGGGACTCTGTCTAACAAAGTTTGCAGATGACTGCAAACTGGGAGCCATTACTGAATCCCAAAATGATGTGGATACTCTACAAAAGGGCTTTACAGAAACAGATGCTTGGTGGCAGAGCCATGGGCTCAAGCTCAATGCTAAGAAATGTTTAGATATCCCCTTTGGGAAAAGACATGTACCTGTGAATTATCACATAGGTGGCAGTACATTAAACACCAAAAGTGTGATAAGAGACTTAGGGACACAGGTGGACAGTGGTCTCACCTTAAATAACCACATCGCCACAATAGTCAGGAAATCCTTCTATGTGGTGCACCTCATCACTAAGGGCTTTTCATCCAGAAAGAAGGAGGTCATTGTCCCACTGTACTCACCCCTCATTAGACCCATTATAGAATACAATGCCCCATTTGGAATGTACCTCTCAAGACATCTGCAACAACTGGAAAGGCCACAGAAATACCTCACTAAAAGAATCACAGGCCTAAAGCAGATGCCCTATGCTGACTGCCTTAAAAAACTTCAGCTATACTCTGTTGCATATCATCTACTCTGAGGCGATCTCTGCTTAACATACAAGGCCATGTCAAACCCAGAGCTGTTGGACATGCTACACTTGCAGAAATACCAATCCCTCAGAGCCACACACTCCAGGGATCTAAATCTTGTTATCACAATAAACAAAACATGCTGGAGGGATAGGTTCCTGACCCAGAGACTCCCCAGACTATGGAATACACTGCCCATACATGTCAAGCAGAGCACCTCTTTGGCCCTCTTCAAAAGGAACCTTGATGATTGAATGGGAGAAAGAAAATTCACCCCGGGAATTACGTCAGTCACCCAGCTAGACAGGGGTCCAGGGAAGTAAATAGTGTGGGAAGAAATAGCCAGGGAATTGTTATGGATAGGTTTGTATAGGCCCTAGGGCCGATATCCTAGTACCGATATCCTAGTACCAACCTATGAACCTATGAACATGGAATGTGGCAAATACTCAAACACTGTTGTACTGCTATCTCACTCACAAAGCAGATGAAAGGCAGAAAAACAAGTTTGTAAAAGTGTTCCCATACACACACACACACACACACACACACACATATATATATATATATATATATATATATATATATGTGTGTGTGTGTGTGTGTGTGTGTGTGTGTGTGTGTGTGTGTGTGTGTGTGTGTGTGTGTGTGTGTGTGTGCGTGTGTGTGTGTGTGTGTGTGTGGATAGATAGCGATAGAGATATTTACGTCTATATAACCATTGTGAGATAGATAGAGACATGAGTATGTGTGTGTTTTGTATCTATATAACCATGCCACCATTGTGATGTTGATATGAGTATGCATGTGTTTTGTGTCTATATAACCATGGCAACACTGTGATGTAGATATGGGTATGTGTGTGTTGTGTCTATATAACCATGCCAGCACTGTGATGTAGATATGAGTATGTGTGTGTTTTGTGTCTATATAACCATGTTAGCATTGTGATGTAGATATGAGTATGTGTGTTTTTTGTGTCTTTATAACCATGGCAGCATTGTGATGACGATGTGAGAATTTGTGCGTTGTGTGTTTATATAACCATGCAAGCACTGTGATGTAGATATAAGTATGTGTGTGTTTTGTGTCTGTATAACCATGCCAGTATTGTGATGTCAATATGAGTATGTGCATGTGTTTTTAGTCTATATAATCATGCCAGCATTGTGATGTAGATATAAGTATGTGTGTGTTTTGTGTCTATATAACCACGCCAAGACTGCAAAATAGATATGATTATGTGTGTGTTTTGTGTCTATATTACCATGCCAGCATTGTGATGTAGATATGAGTGTATCTGTGTTTTCTTTCCATATAACCATGCCAGCATTGTGATGTAGATATGAGTATGTGTGTGTTTTGTGTCTATATAGCCATGCCAGTACTGTGATGTAGATATGAGTATGTGCGTGTGTTTTGTGTCTATATAACCACGCCAGGACTGCAACGTAGTTATTATTATGTGTGTGTTTTGTGTCTATATTACCATGCCAGCATTGTGATGTAGATATGAGTATGTGCATGTGTTTTTAGTCTATATAATCATGCCAGCATTGTGATGTAGATATAAGTATGTGTGTGTTTTGTGTCTATATAACCACGCCAAGACTGCAACATAGATATGATTATGTGTGTGTTTTGTGTCTATATTACCATGCCAGCATTGTGATGTAGATATGAGTGTATCTGTGTTTTCTTTCCATATAACCATGCCAGCATTGTGATGTAGATATGAGTATGTGTGTGTTTTGTGTCTATATAACCATGCCAGTACTGTGATGTAGATATGAGTATGTGCGTGTTTTGTGTCTATTTAACCATGCCGGTATTGTGATGTAGATATGAGTATGTGTGTGTGTTTTGTGTCTATATTACCATGCCAACACTGTGATGTAGATATGAGTATGTGAGTGTTTTGTGTCTATATAACTGCCAATATTGTGATGTTGAAATAAGTATGTGTGTGTTTGCTTTGTGACTATATACTTATGCCACCATTGTGATGTAGATATGAGTATGTGTGGGTTGTGTCTATATAACCATGCCAGTATTGTGATGTAAATATGAGTATGTGTGTGTTTGCTTTATGACTCTATACTTATGCCACTATTCTGATGTAGATATGAGTATGTGTGTGTTGTCTCTATATAACCATGCCAGTATTGTGATGTAGATATGAGTATGTGTGTGCTTTGTGTCTATATAACCATGCCAGTATTGTCATGTCGATATGAGTATGTGTGTGTTTTGTGTTTTTATAACCATGCCACTATTGTGATGTAGATATCAGTTTGTGTGTGTTTTGTGTCTATAAAAAACATGTCAGCACTGTAATGCAGATATGAGTATGTGTGTGTTTTGTGTGTATATAACCATACCAGCACTGTGATGTCGATAGGAGTATGTGTGTGTTTTTTTTATATATACTCATGCCACCATTGTAATGTAGATATAAGTATGTGTGTGTTTTGTGTCTATATAACCATGCCAATATTGTGATGTAGATATGAATATGTGTGTACTTTGCTTCTACATTACCATGCCAGCACTGTGATGTAGATATGAGTATGTGTGTTTCGTGTCTATATAACCATGCCAGTATTGTGATGTAGTTATGAGTATGTGTGTGTTTTGAGTCTATATACACATTCCAGCTCTGTGATACAGATATATGTGTGTTTGTGTGTGTGTGTGTGTGTGTGTGTGTTTTGTGTCTATATAACCATGCCAGCATTGTGATGTAGATATGAGTATATGTGTGCTTTGTGTCTTTATAACCATGGCAACATTGTGATGTCGATATGAACATTTGTTTGTTTTTTGTCTATATAACCATGCCAGCATTGTGATATAGATATGAGTATGTGTGTGTTTTGTGTCTATGTAGAAATGCCAGCATTCTGATTTTGATATCAGTATGTGTGTCCTCTGTGTCTATATAACCATGCCAGCATTGTGATGTAGATATGTGTGTGTGTGTTTTGTGTCTATATAACCATGCCAGCACTGTGATGTAGATATGAGTATGTGTGTGTTTTGTGTCTGTATAACCATGCCAGTATTGTGATGTTGATATGAGTATGTGTGTGTGTGCGTGTTGTGTCTATATAATCATGCCAGCATTGTGATGTAGATATGAGTATGTGTTTGTTTTGTGTCTATATAACCACGCCAGGACTGCAACATATATATGATTATGTGTGTATTTTGTGTCTATATTACCATGCCAACATTTTGATGTAGATGTGAGTATGTGTGTGTTTTTTGTCTATATAACCTCGCCAGCTCTGAGACATAGATATGAGTGTGTCTGTGTTTTCTTTCCATATAACCATGCAAGCATTGTGATGTAGATATGAGTATGTGTGTGTTTTGTGTCTATATAACCATGCCAGTACTATGATGTCGATATGACTATGTGTGTGTTTTGTGTCCATATAACCATGGCAGTACTGTGATATAGATATGAGTGTGTGTTTTGTGTGTATATAACCATGTCAGCATTGTGATGTCGATATGACTATGTGTGTGTTTTGTGTCTATATAACCATGCCAGTATTGTGATGTAGATATTAGTATGTCTGTGTTTTTTGTTTATATAACCATGCCAGTACTGTGATGTAGATAAGGGTATGTGTGTGTTTTGTGTCTATATATCCATGCCAGCATTGTGATATAGATATGAGTATATGTGTGTTTTGTATCTATATAACCATGCCAGTATTGTGATGCAGATATGATTTTGTGTGTGACTTCCATGTATATAATCATGCCAGCATTTTGATGTCGATATGAGAATTTGTGTGTTTTGAGTCTATATAACCATGGCAGCATTGTGATTTTGATTTGAGTAAGTGTGTGTTTTGTGTCTATACAACCATGCCAGCATTGTGATGTAGATATGAGCATGTGTGTGTTTTGTGTCTATAGAACCATGCTGGTACTGTGATGTAGATATGAGTATGTATTTGTTTTGTGTCGATATTGCCATGCCAGTATTGCTATGTCGTAATGAGTTCGTGTGTGATTTGTGTCTATATAACCATGCCAGTACTGTCATATAGATATGAGTTTGTGTGTATTTTGTGTGGGTCTATATTATAAGATTGACAGTTGAAAACATTGAACAACACATGGTCAACACCATATGGTCGAATGGTCGATTTCTTCAAACGTCGACCTTATGAAAAGACAAAAAAAAAAAAGAAAAAATTACCCTAACGGGTTTAACCAGGGGGGCAATTCCCCCTGCACCCCCCACAACCACTGCTACTTATATATACCAACTCTGAGACTGCACTACATTGCAGTAAACGGAAATCTCCTCTTACAACGATTTCCATTTACATGATCAAGATTTTAGACGTTCGCTATTCTCGTGCGACAATATCAGATTCGAGATTGTCGGCTTTCGAGAATATAATATAGAGATATTTTTTGTCTATATAACCATGCCAACATTGTGATGTAGAAATGAGTATGTGTGTTTTGTGTTTATATAACCATGCCAGCATTGTGATGTCGATACTTGTAAGTGTATGTTTGTGTCTATATAACCATGCCAGTATTGTGATGTAGATATTAGTATGTCTGTGTTTTTTGTTTACATAACCATGCCAGTACTGTGATGTAGATAAGGGTATGTGTGTGTTTTGTGTCTATATATCCATGCCAGCATTGTGATGTAGATATGAGTATGTGTGTGTTTTGTGTCTATATAACCATGCCAGGACTGCAACGTAGATATGATTATGTGTGTGTTTTGTGTCTATATTACCATGCCAGTATTGTGATGTAGATATGAGTATGTGAGTGCTTTGTGCCTATATAACCATGCCAGCATTGTGATGTAGATATGAGTGCGTCTGTGTTTTCTTTCCATATAACCATGCCAGCATTGTGATGTAGATATGAGTATGTGTGTGTTTTGTGTCTATATAAGCATGCCAGTACTGTGATGTAGATATGAGTATGTGCGTGTTTTGTGTCTATATAACTGTTGTATTGTGATGTTGAAATAAGTATGTGTGTTTGCTTTGTGACTATATACTTATGCCACCATTGTGATGTAGATATGAGTATGTGTGTGTTGTCTCTATATAACCATGCCAGCATTGTGATGTAGATATGAGTATGTGTGTGTTTTGTGTCTATATTACCATGCCAGTATTGTGATGTAGATATGAGTATGTGAGTGCTTTGTGCCTATATAACCATGCCAGCATTGTGATGTAGATATGAGTGCGTCTGTGTTTTCTTTCCATATAACCATGCCAGCATTGTGATGTAGATATGAGTATGTGTGTGTTTTCTTTCTATATAACCATGCCAGTACTGTGATGTAGATATGAGTATGTGCGTGTTTTGTGTCTATTTAGCCATGCTGGTATTGTGATGTAGATATGAGTATGTGTGTGTGTTTTGTGTCTATATTACCATGCCAGCACTGTGATGTAGATATGAGTATGTGAGTGTTTTGTGTCTATATAACTGCCAGTATTGTGATGTTGAAATAAGTATGTGTGTGTTTGCTTTGTGACTATATAGTTATGCCACCATTGTGATGTAGATATGAGTATGTGTGTGTTTTCTTTCTATATAACCATGCCAGTACTGTGATGTAGATATGAGTATGTGCGTGTTGTGTGTCTATTTAGCCATGCCGGTATTATGATGTAGATATGAGTATGTGTGTGTGTGTTTTGTGTCTATATTACCATGCCAGCACTGTGATGTAGATATGAGTATGTGAGTGTTTTGTGTCTATATAACTGCCAGTATTGTGATGTTGAAATAAGTATGTATGTGTTTGCTTTGTGACTATATACTTATGCCACCATTGTGATGTAGATATGAGTATGTGTGTGTTGTGTCTATATAACCATGCCAGTATTGTGATGTAGATATGAGTATGTGTGTGTTTGCTTTATGACTCTATACTTATGCCACCATTGTGATGTAGATATGAGTATGTGTGTGTTGTCTCTATATAACCATGCCAGTATTGTGATGTAGATATGAGTATGTGTGTGCTTTGTGTCTATGTAACCATGCCAGTATTGTCATGTCGATATGAGTATGTGTGTGTTTTGTGTTTATATGACCATGCCAGTATTCTGATGTAGATATCAGTTTGTGTGTGTTTTTTGTCTATAAAAAACATGACAGCACTGTAATGTTGATATGAGTATGTGTGTGTTTTGTGTGTATATAACCATACCAGCACTGTGATGTCGATAAGAGTATGGGTGTGTTTGTTTTATATATACTCATGCCACCATCGTGATGTAGATATGAGTATGTGTGTGTTTTGTGTCTATATAACCATGCCAGTATTGTGATGTAGATATGAATATGTGTGTGTTTTGTGTCTATATAACCATGCCAGTATTGTGATGTAGATATGACTATGTGTGTGCTTTGCTTCTACATTACCATGCCAGCACTGTGATGTAGATATGAGTATGTGTGTGTTTTGTGTCTATATAACCATGCCAGCACTGTGATGTAGATATGACTATGTGTGTGTTTTGTGTCTATATAACCATGCCAGTATTGTGATGTAGATTTCAGTATGTGTGTGCTTTTTGTCTATATGCCCTTGCACGTATTGAATTGTCGATATGAGTATGCGTGTGTTTTGTGTCTATATAACCATGCCAGTATTGTGATGCAGATATGAGTATGTGTGTGTTTTGTGTTTATATAACCATGCCAGCTTTGTGATGTAGATATGAGTATGTGTTTGTTTCGTGTCTATATAACCATGCCAGAATTGTGATGTAGATATGAGTATGTGTGTGTTTTGAGTTTATATAACCATGCCAGCACTGTGATTTCGTTATGAGTATGTTTGTGTTTTGTGTATATATAGCCATTCCAGCACTGTAATGTAGATGTGAGTGTGTGTGTGTTTTGTGTCTATATAACCATGCCAGTATTATGATTTAGATATGAGTATGTATGTGTTTAGTGTCTATATAACCATGTCAGCATTGTGATGTATATATGAGTATGTGTGTGTTTTGTGTGTACATAGCCATGCCAGCATTCTGATTTTGATATATGTGTGTGTTTTGTGTGTATACACCCATGCAAGCACTGTGATGTAGATATGAGTATGTGTGCGATTTGTGTCTATGTAACCATGCCAGCACTGTGATGTAGATATGAGTATGTGTGTGTTTTGAGCCTATATAATCATGCCAGTATTGTGATGTCAATATGAGTATGTGCATGTGTTTTTTGTCTATATAATCATGCCAGCATTGTGATGTAGATATGAGTATGTGTGTGTTTTGTGTCTATATTACCATGCCAGCATTTTGATGTAGATATGAGTGTGTCTGTGTTTTCTTTCCATATAACCATGCCAGCATTGTGATGTAGATATGAGTATGTGTGTGTCTGTCTATATAACCATGCCAGTACTGTGATGTAGATATGAGTATGTGCGTGTTTTGTGTTTATTTAACCATGCTGGTATTGTGATGTAGATATAAGTATGTGTGTGTGTTTTGTGTCTATATTACCATGCCAGCACTGTGATGTAGATATGAGTATGTGAGTGTTTTGTGTCTATATAACTGCCAATATTGTGATGTTGAAATAAGTATGTGTGTGTTTGCTTTGTGACTATATACTTATGCCACCATTGTGATGTAGATATGAGTATGTGTGTGTTGTGTCTATATAACCATGCCAGTATTGTGATGTAAATATGAGTATGTGTGTGTTTGCTTTATGACTCTATACTTATGCCACCATTGTGATGTAGATATGAGTATGTGTGTGTTGTCTCTATATAACCATGCCAGTATTGTGATGTAGATATGAGTATGTGTGTGCTTTGTGTCTATATAACCATGCCAGTATTGTCATGTCGATATGAGTATGTGTGTGTTTTGTGTTTATATAACCATGCCAGTATTCTGATGTAGATATCAGTTTGTGTGTGTTTTGTGTCTATAAAAAACATGACAGCACTGTAATGTAGATATGAGTATGTGTGTGTTTTGTGTGTATATAACCATACCAGCACTGTGATGTCTATAGGAGTATGTGTGTGTTTTTTTATATATACTCATGCCACCATTGTGATGTAGATATGAGTATGTGTGTGTTTTGTGTCTATATAACCATGCCAGCACTGTGATGTAGATATGAGTATGTGTGTGTTTTGTGTCTATATAACCATGCCAGTATTGTGATGTAGATTTCAGTATGTGTGTGCTTTTTGTCTATATACCCTTGCAAGTATTGCATTGTCGATATGAGTATGCGTGTGTTTTGTGTCTATATAACCATGCCAGTATTGTGATGCAGATATGAGCATGTTTGTGTTTTGTGTTTATATAACCATGCCAGTATTGTGATGTAGATATCAGTTTGTGTGTGTTTTGTGTCTATAAAAACATGACAGCACTGTAATGTAGATATGAGTATGTGTGTGTTTTGTGTGTATATAACCATACCAGCACTGTGATGTCTACAGGAGTATGTGTGTGTTTTTTTTATATATACTCATGCCACCATCATGATGTAGATATGAGTAAGTGTGTGTTTTGTGTTTATACAACCATGCCAGCACTGTGATGTAGATATGAGTATGTGTGTGTTTTGTGTCTCTATAACCATGCCAGTATTGTGATGTAGATTTCAGTATGTGTGTGCTTTTTGTCTATATACCCTTGCAAGTATTGCATTGTCGATATGAGTATGCGTGTGTTTTGTGTCTATATAACCATGCCAGTATTGTGATGCAGATATGAGCATGTTTGTGTTTTGTGTTTATATAACCATGCCAGTATTGTGATGTAGATATCAGTTTGTGTGTGTTTTGTGTCTATAAAAACATGACAGCACTGTAATGTAGATATGCATATGCGTGTGCTTTGTGTGTATATAACCATATCAGCACTGTGATGTTGATAGGAGCATGTGTGTGTTTTTTATATATATACTCATGCCACCATCGTGATGTAGATATGAGTATGTGTATGTTTTGTGTCTATATAACCATGCCAGTATTGTGATGTAGATATGACTATGAATGTGCTTTGCTTCTACATTACCATGCCAGCACTGCGATGTAGATATGAGTATGTGTGTGTTTTGTGTCTATATAACTGTTGTATTGTGATGTTGAAATAAGTATGTGTGTGCTTTGTGACTATATACTTATGCCACCATTGTGATGTAGATATGAGTATGTGTGTGTTGTGTCTATATAACCATGCCAGTATTGTGATGTAAATATGAGTATGCCTGTGTTTTGTGTTTATGCACCCATGCCAGTACTGTGACATCGATATGAGTATGTGCGTGTTTCATGTCTACATAACCATGCCAGTATTATGATGTGGATATGAGTATGTGTGTTTTGTGTCTATATATCTATGCCAGTATTGTGATGTAGATATGAGTATGTGTGTGTTTTGAGTCTATATACACATTCCAGTGCTGTGATGCAGATATATGTGTGTGTGTGTGTGTGTGTGTGTGTGTTTTGTGTCTATATAACCAAGCCAGCATTGTGATGTAGATATGAGTATATGTGGCTTTGTGTCTTTATAACCATGGCAACATTGTGATGTCGATATGAACATTTGTTTGTTTTTTGTCTATATAACCATGCCAGCATTGTGATGTAGATATGAGTATGTGTGTGTTTTGTGTCTATATAGAAATGCCGGCAATCTGATTTTGATATCAGTATGTGTGTGCTTTGTGTTTATATAACCATGCCAGCATTGTGATGTAGATATGTGTGTGTGTGTTTTGTGTCTATATAACCATGCCAGCACTATGATGTAAATATGAGTATGTGTGTATTTTGTGTCTGTATAACTATGCCAGTATTGTGATGTTGATATGAGTATATGTGTGTGTGCATGCTGTGTCTATATAATCATGCCAGCATTGTGATGTAGAAATGAGTATGTGTTTGTTTTGTGTCTATATAACCATGCCAGGACTGCAACATAGATATGATTATGTGTCTGTTTTGTGTCTATATAACCTCGCCAACTCTGTGTTTTCTTTCCATATAACCATGCAAGCATTGTGATGTAGATATGAGTATGTGTGTGTTTTGTGTCTATATAACCATGCCAGTACTGTGATGTAGATATGAGTATGTGTGTGTGGTTTGTGTCTATATAACCATGGCAGTACTGTGATATAGATATGAGTGTGTGTTTTGTGTGTATATAACCATGTCAGCATTGTGATGTCGATATGACTATGTGTGTGTTTTGTTTCTATATAACCATGTCAGTATTGTGATGTAGATATTAGTATGTCTGTGTTTTTTGTTTATATAACCATGCCAGCACTGTGATGTCAATGTGAGCATGTGTGTGTTTTGTGTCTATATAACCATGCCAGTATTGTGATGTACATATGAGTATGTGTGTGTTTTGGGTCTATATAGCAATGCCAGCACTGTGATGTCGATGTGAGTATTTGTGTGTTTTGTGATATATACCCATTCCAGCTCTGTGATGTAGATATGAGTATGTGTGTGTTTTGTGTCTATATACTCATGTCATCATCGTGATGTAGATATGAGTATGTGTGTGTTGTGTCTATATAACCATGCCAGCACTGTGATGCAGATATGAGTATGTGTGTGTCTTGTGTCTATATAACCATGCAAGATGTGTGATGTTGATATGAGTATGTGTGTTTGTTTGGTGTCTATATAGTCATGCTAGTATTGTGATGTAGATATGAGTTTGTGTGTGTTTTGTGTCTATATAACCATGCCAGCATTGTGATGTACATATGAGTGTGTGTGCTTTTTTTGTGTTTATATAACCTTGCCAGAACTGTGATGTAGATATGAGTATGTGTGTGTTTTGTGTCTATATAACCATGCCAGCATTGTGATGTAGATATGAGTATGTGTTTGTTTCGTGTCTATATAACCATGCCAGAATTGTGATGTAGATATGAGTATGTGTGTGTTTTGTGTTTATATACCCATTCCAGCACTGTAATGTAGATGTGAGTGTGTGTGTTTGTGTCTATATAACCATGCCAGTATTGTGATGTAGATATGACTATCTGGGTGTTTTGTGTCTATATAACTATGCCAGCATTGTGATGTAGATATGAGTATGTGTTTGTTTTGTGTCTATATAACCACGTCAGCATTGTGATGTAGATATGTGTATGTGTGTGTTTTTTGTGTATATAGCCATGCCAGCATTCTGATTTTGATATATGTGTGTGTTTTGTGTGTATACACCCATGCAAGCACTGTGATGTAGATATGAGTATGTGTGCGATTTGTGTCTATGTAACCATGCCAGCACTTTGATGTAGATATGAGTGTGTGTGTGTTTTGAACCTATATAATCATGCCAGTATTGTGATGTCAATATGAGTATGTGCATGTGTTTTTTGTCTATATAATTATGCCAGCCTTGTGATGTAGATATGAGTATGTGTGTGTTTTGTGTCTATATAATCACGCCAGGACTGCAACGTAGTTATTATTATGTGTGTGTTTTGTGTCTATATTACCATGCCAGTATTGTGATGTAGATGTGAGTATGTGTGTGCTTTGTGCCTATATAACCATGCCAGCATTGTGATGTAGATATGAGTGTGTCTGTGTTTTCTTTCCATATAACCATGCCAGCATTGTGATGTAGATATGAGTATGTGTGTGTTCTGTGTCTATATAACTGCCTATAGTGTGATGTTGAAATAAGTATGTGTGTGTTTGCTTTGTGACTATATACTTATGCCACCATTGTGATGTAGGTATGAGTATGTGTGTGTTGTGTCTATATAACCATGCCAGTATTGTGATGTAAATATGAGTATGTGTGTGTTTGCTTTATGACTCTATACTTATGCCACCATTGTGATGTAGATATGAGTATGTGTGTGTTGTCTCTATATAACCATGCCAGTATTGTGATGTAGATATGAGTATGTGTGTGCTTTGTGTCTATATTACCATGCCAGTATTGTCATGTCGATATGAGTATGTGTGTGTTTTGTGTTTATATAACTATGCCAGTATTCTGATGTAGATATCAGTTTGTGTGTGTTTTTTGTCTATAAAAAACATGACAGCACTGTAATGTAGATATGCGTATGTGTGTGTTTTGTGTGTATATAACCATACCAGCACTGTGATGTCGATAAGAGTATGGGTGTGTTTGTTTTATATATACTCATGCCACCATCGTGATGTAGATATGAGTATGTGTGTGTTTTGTGTCTATATAACCATGCCAGTATTGTGATGTAGATATGACTATGTGTGTGTTTTGTGTCTATATAACCATGCCAGTTTTGTGATGTAGATTTCAGTATGTGTGTGCTTTTTGTCTATATACCCTTGCAAGTATTGAATTGTCGATATGAGTATGCATGTGTTTTGTGTCTATATATCCATGCCAGTATTGTGATGCAGATATGATTATATGTGTGTTTTGTGTTTATATAACCATGCCAGCTTTGTGATGTAGATATGAGTATGTGTTTGTTTCGTGTCTATATAACCATGCCGGAATTGTGATGTAGATATGAGTATGTGTGTGTTTTGAGTCTATATAACCATGCCAGCACTGTGATTTCGTTATGAGTATGTTTGTGTTTTGTGTATATATACCCATTCCAGCACTGTAATGTAGATGTGAGTGTGTGTGTGTGTGTTTTGTGTCTATATAACCATGCCAGTATTATGATTTAGATATGAGTATGTATGTGTTTAGTGTCTATATAACCTTGTCAGCATTGTGATGTAGATATGAGTATGTGTGTGTTTTGTGTGTATATAGCCATGCCAGCATTCTGATTTTGATATATGTGTGTGGTTTGTGTGTATACACCCATGCAAGCACTGTGATGTAGATATGAGTATGTGTGCGATTTGTGTCTATGTAACCATGCCAGCACTGTGATGTAGATATGAGTATGTGTGTGTTTTGAGCCTATATAATAATGCCAGTATTGTGATGTCAGTATGAGTATGTGCATGTGTTTTTTGTCTATATAATCATGCCAGCATTGTGATGTAGATATGAGTATGTGTGTGTTTTGTGTCTATATTACCATGCCAGCATTTTGATGTAGATATGAGTGTGTCTGTGTTTTCTTTCCATATAACCATGCCAGCATTGTGATGTAGATATGAGTATGTGTGTGTTTTCTTTCTATATAACCATGCCAGTACTGTGATGTAAATATGAGTATGTGCGTGTTTTGTGTCTATTTAACCATGCCGGTATTGTGATGTAGATATGAGTATGTGTGTGTGTTTTGTGTCTATATTACCATGCCAGCACTGTGATGTAGATATGAGTATGTGAGTGTTGTGTGTCTATATAACTGCCAATATTGTGATGTTGAAATAAGTATGTGTGTGTTTGTTTTGTGACTATATACTTATGCCACCATTGTGATGTAGATATGAGTATGTGTGTGTGTTGTGTCTATATAACCATGCCAGTATTGTGATGTAAATATGAGTATGTGTGTGTTTGCTTTGTGACCCTATACTTATGCCACCATTGTGATGTAGATATGAGTATGTGTGTGATGTCTCTATATAACCATGCCAGCACTGTGATGTACATATGAGTATGTGTTTGTTTTGTGTCTATATAACCATGCTAGCACTGTGATTTTGATATGAGTATGTGTGTGCTTTGTGTCTATATAACCATGCCAGCACGGTGATGTAGATTTGAGTATGTGTGTGTGTTTTGTGTCTATATAACTATGCCAGTATTGTGATGCAGATGTGAGTATGTGTGTGTTTTGTGTTTATATAACCATGCCAGCACTGTGATGTACATATGAGTATGTGTGTGTTTTGTGTCTATATAACCATGCTAGCACTATGATTTCGATATGAGTATGTGTGTGTTGTGTGTCCATATAACCATGCTAGTATTGTGATATAGATATGAGTATGTGTGTGTTTTGTGGCTATATAACAATGCCAGCTCTGTGATGTAGGTATGAGTATGTGTATGTTTTTTGTCTATATAACCATGCCAGCACTGTAATGTCAATATTACTTTGTGCTTTGTGTCTAAATAACCATGCTAGCATTGTGACGTAGACAAGAGTGTATGTGTGTGCTTTGTGTCTATATAACCATGCCAGCACTGTGATGTAGACATGAGTGTTTGTGTTTTTTGTGTATATATAACCATGCTAGCACTGTGATGTCGATATGAGTATGTGTGTGCTTTGTGTCTATATAACCATGCCAGCATTGTGATGTAGATATGAGTATGTGTTTTGTTTGACTATATAACCATGCCAGTATTCTGATATAGTTATGGGTATGTGTGTGTGTTGTGTGTATATAATTATGTCAGCATTGTGCTGTAGATATGAGTATTTGCATGTTTTGTGTCTCTATAGCCATGCCAGCACTGTGATGTCGATATGAGTTTTTGCGTGCTTTGTGTCTCTATAGCCATGCCAGTACTGACTCTGTAAACCTACACTGAAACGTATCTCATCATTCCTTATTGCTGAGCTGTATCATTGTGGCAGATACATGCAGTGCACGTTGACATTCATATTATATGTTGTACATTGAAATGCATCCTGTAAAGTGAAATAATTAAATTAAGTAGTGAATGACATCTTGTCCACCCTGTAGTCTGCACAATGACCCAAACATCAAAATCTTTTACTTAGGACAATAAACACAGTATGTATTGAAACATATGCTAAATTACTGTGGTACACAGAATACAAAGTTAACAATCTGCACACACGTAATGAAATCAGTAGACCATAACGCAACACACACTACTTTGTACAGCGTGAATTAGACTATGAAAAAACAAATAGACTCAATGCTGACACAAATACAATGCTTACTGATAAAGTCACATAGACCATGAACTGGATTAGGTAGAATATACTATACTAACAGAAATGCACAGTAGTTTCAGATGATTCATACCCTACAGAATGTGTGCATAAACAAATTTTGTATGTGTACACATGCCATGCCAGATAGAACCATTTTTTACAGTATGAGGAGAGGTAAAGCTGCATGAAGCTGCTTTCTTGGACAGGTACATTTTTTTCAGGTAGACATGTAAATGCAGCTTGGATGAGACACACCTGTGGCACTGGTGTCAAGCTGTTCACAGTATGACAACCACATTTCACATTCCTGTGTAAGACGATGGCTATATCTGAATTTTGTTATAGCTGGAGTGCAGCGACCTTCCAGTGTAATGGGATAGGTTTAATATAATGACATGCTTATTTGTTTGATTTGTAGAGCACCGATCCACATGGATCTTTTTAGACTCATCCTGGACACACTGTCTGGTTAAATGAGTTACTCAATGTCACACAGTGGGCAGCTGGAAGCTGAGTGAATCGAACCTTCAACCACAGGATGCAGCTCATTAACAGTTCATAGCTTTAATACTTTGTGCAAATTCCCAAACAATATCTCTTTATAACAACTCTTAAACATGGCAAGCAGGCTACAATGGGCACTCTTCATTCATTACATTTTGATTTGAGTTGTAACATAAGTGGCTATACAATGTAATTGATAACACATTTGGATAAAAAACTGTTTCTGAAAGTAGACACCATTTTTGATGAAGAACACTAAAGTCATTATCTTTTATCCCATTTGAGGCAGTTTCAGAACTTGTTACATAATTTAAGGGATGTTGTAGGGGCACACAGTCCTATACGTGGAGGGTGAGATGACTCCCCTTAAGATACATGCACACTGAAAATATTGATTTTTTTTTTAGTTTCACAAGGGATATATTCAGTTTGTCACCTGAGTTAGAGTGATCTTTGATCAATGTATCTTTGGTCAGACAATGGATATTCAGGTTGAGAGCCCACAATTGGACAAAAAGTGCATTTCTTCATGCTGTCTGAAATAATAACGTAAAACAGGGTCATTTATAACAAGGATACAATAGGTATAAAGTAATGACCTGAAGTGCCATCCATACCTTGTTGCTAAAGCTCCCACAAAATGCATGAAATAGGACCTGTGTTAGTGCTAGAAACAAACATATATATATATATATATATATATATATATATATATATATATATATATATATATATATATATATATATATATGTATATTAATATTGTATATTATATATCATACACATTGTAAACATATGTTCACAAACATACCTCTCAACTGTTTAGATTTTCTACAGAATGTCCAGATTTTTGCCTTGTATTTTTGATCTGTTCCTCACAAAATATGTAGTTTTCTAGCAAATCAGTAAGGACTAAATTCACTAAATAATGACAGACACATTTGAGTTTCATCTTTCTGAAAGTGCATGCTAACACAAAACCTTTTGTTATAGCAATTTTCTAAGAGCAATATTTAAAATGTGCCTCTATTTTTGGTCTTTTGCTCCCAATTATTTTTGGTATTGTCCAGATTTCTAGTGCTAAGAGATTGAGAGGTATGTTCCCAAGGGTCTACTTTCAAATCTCGAAATACTGAAAAATTGACTTTCAGTATCTCAATACGGAAATACCAAACATGCGCTAGAATGAAAAATTAAAAAACAAATGTCACTATACTGAAAATTCATAATACTGAATTTTCAGCAAGCGGCATTAAATTTTTTAATATACCCTCCACCACAAAATCATAAACAGCACCTCCCTGCCCACACCATAACAAAGAAACAAAACATACGCACACACCAACAAAATCCACATAACCTATGTATAACCAAGGGGGCAAGCCCCCGTCCGGCCCCCACACCCCGCTACCTATATATACCAACTCTGAAGTCACACTACCATGAAAAACACAAAAAAAACTACCATTACCTGCCCTACACTTACTTTACAAACTGTCAGACATACACGCGAAAAGCACACATTCTACACATTTACAAAACTCACAACCTTCACCACTAACACACACATACTGTCACCTATCTACTCCTAAAACTTCCCAAACAACTAAAAAATAATAAATCCTTACCTAAAAACCCTTAAACAGTAAAAACCTTCCAAAATCTCTGTACACAGCCACACATCGTCTGCCATGTCTAAATCCCAGACCACACTGCACCTTAAACACACAGCAAAGCATAAAGACCACACCACAACAACTGCAGATTTCGTAAACTAACATTCATTAAAGCGCAGTTTTTAATAACTGCACTTTTGTTATTTTTGTCTCGAGATACTGAAAGTCGTTCTTTCAGTAATTCGAGATTTCAAAGGGGACCCATTCCCAAACAGGGCACTGAGACTGCATGCATCCTGGACAGATCAGTAGTCTGTCCCTGAGATGGAATGCACAGTCATGTAAACAGCAATCCCCATACAGCAGTACAGTTTGCACAAAGCCTTGTGCTTATATATATCTGACATGGGTTCCAAAGCTGTCATCACCTTACTGCAGGGTTAGGGAGAGAGTCATGGATTTTTAGATTCATAGCTTCTTACTAAGCTTACAGCCAAAGAAGGAAATTAACAATAATGTCAGCCACATCTCTTCACTAGTCGAAGACTCATGATGTCACCTATGGAGCAGATTTTCTGCACAAATCCCAAGTGACAATTTGTGATCACTCATTCACTCATCCAGACTGGTTTTAAACATTAAAAAAACAATAAAAAACAATCCAGGTATCAATAAAGGCTGTCCTCCACACACTTGCACTGCTCAGAACATCCAGTACAAAGTCCACTTCAAATAACTCCGCAGGGCATTTCCCACATACAAACAAATTTATTTAACTTTTACAGTCATAAAGCCAGATTAAGCGCTTTCATCTCCAGCCAGGAGACTTCATCAAAATCATCTGCCATGACTACATTTATTCTTTATATAGTGAATAAAATGAATACCAAGCACTCTATTGGTCTACCAATTAGTTCAAAACAGCAGCACTCAACCCTTCATTGTCACAAAATAATAGTGCAACCACATGTTGACTCCTAAAATACTGCAAAATGTTATGTCTATATTTGTATTTTATACATACATACTGGGTTATTTTCTCAATAAATACACTCCAGGAAAAGTGAATAACTGTGATAAATATATATAGTTATACACATACATACAACAATTGTAGTTGTTTTGTATATCACTAATCAACCAGGTAGGAACTAAAAAACTATAGACAAAAGAATGGAGATAAAAAGTAAACATAAAAATAGACGTGCAAAGTAACTACCCAACAACCATTCTGGTACCGTGCACTTAGTTTTGTATAAATATCTAAAACCTGAAAATTCTGAATGTTCATGAAAATAAATTAATAAATATTGCACGTGTGTATATTAAAATTAAAATATATATATTAAGTCTGTATATAAATATTTATATATATAAATATTAAATAGTGTGTATAAGTATGTATAAATTAATTGAATATGTTACAACAATTATAAACAACAAATTTAAAAACAATGGGTATTAAAAAAATATAGGTATCTATAGTTGTATAATAATAGGAAGTCATGTTACATCTAATGTAAAACACCTAAGTTGCATTATTTATATCTCTCTGAATCTACAGAAAGCAATTTCAGAGCTGGGGTGATGGAGATGTGATTGTTCAGACCTGGACCATTAGCTTACAACCAAAGAAGGAAATTAACAATAATGTCAGCCACATATCTTCACCGGTCAAACACTCATGATGTCCCCCATGGAGCAGATTTTCTGCACAAATTCCAAGTGACAATTTGTGATCACTCATTCACTCATCCAGACTGGTTTTAAACATTCCTAGGGAAGTACTCTGCTTGACAGGTAAGGGCATTGTATTCCAGAAATGCAGTGAGTTACATAACTGTCACATCATCTGGCACTGTTGATCTGGTAGTACAGGTTTAGGTCTCTAGAGCTGGTGTTTGCTTTACCGCTGGGTCTGTGTAGGTAAAGGAGTTTAAAGAGTGCTGGTCATTCACAGCACAAAAGGCTAAGCAGCAATCATCCCTCAGGATTCTGTATGGTGCTGAATACAAAGAAACAGGGATTTTAGACTATCAGAATAACTTAGTATATCAGACCTGAAATCTTTTTGGTGAGGAAATGCTGAGGTCTATTGAACTGAATTATGTGATTAGTGAGGCACATGCCAAAGGGAGAAAAATATTAGATGATAGGCCTAGTAATGAAGGAATAAATAGGGACTGTAACTTAAGATCAGGAAAGTGCAAGACAGATAAGTTGTACAAGATATAAGGATTTTCTATCCACCAAAAAGTCATGGTGGTCAATCTAGATGGCCTAGTTCATTTTTAAAGGCATGCCTTTAAGATCCAAATAAGTCATCCTGACACTGTACTCTTCCTTTATGAGACCCATCATTGAGCACAGTGCCCCCTTTGGTAAGTAGAAGTCAAAGCATTTTGCCTGACAGGATGGCTCAGTGCTGCAGCGGTGGCATTGTCACCTCACAGCAAGAGGTTCTCTGGTTTGGTTCTCAGCTGGAGGGTCTTCTGTGCAAAGTCTGCATGTCATCCCTGCATTCATGTGGGTTTCTTCTGGGTACTCCGGTTTCTTCCCACGTTACAAAAACATGCATCTGGAGTGTTTCTCACCGAGCCTCTGCTGAAAATTGGCTTTGTTCCAAGTTGGACTTTCCCGGTAAATAAATAAATTGACTAGAAAAGCCGAAAAAGATACTTCACTAACAAAGTCATCGGCATTAAATATTTTAACTATCCTGATAAATTTGCACAATCCTCATTATACTCGGTAGCCTACAGACTTGTTTTTTGGGCCATGAAAGACCCAATCCTATTTAGCCTTCTCTTTCTTTGCTAATCCAGTGTCTCTACAAATGCCTGCACTAGGGACCTAAATCTACATCAACCAATAAACAGCTCAGTTGCTGGAGAGCTATGGAATCTACATCAACCAATAAACAAGAGTTGCTGGAGAGCTATGGAATCTACATCAACCAATAAACAAGTGTTGCTGGAGAGCTATGGAATCTACATCAACCAATAAACAAGTGTTGCTGGAGAGCTATGGAATATGTCACCACCACAGGTCGTATAAATACTATTGTTATTGTGTTCCTAACCTCCTAAAGGAGAGTCTGTTATCAACGTAGCTATCCAAGTCGCTGACAGCTTTGTCAGATTTAAATGGAATGTTATCTACATGGTAAGCAGCAGAGATAGCAAATTTACCAAAGAAAACATTGTTCCGTTTCTTGGCATTCAAAGTAAACCCATGATTAACACAACAAGCACTTGTTTGGTCTATCCCTTGGTGGAGTATTTCATAGGTTCATAGGTTCATAGGTTCATAGGTAAGTACTAGGCTATCTGCCCATGGGCATTTATAAGCCTAGCCACAGAGTGATGGCTTTCTCCTCCCCATTAGATTAGTAACCTAGTCATTTATATGACCTGTGGTGGTAACATATTCAATAGCTCTCCAGCAACTGTTTATTGGTTGAGTATCAGAATGGGATTTGATAACTACCTCCAGTTTCCAGTTATCAGAAAGATGGCTAGATATAGTTCCATGATATCACCTTTTATATATATATATATATATATATATATATATATATATATATGGGTCTATATGACAGTTCATATGATCGAAGTTCATTTGATCGACAAGCATTTACCCCTTCCCAATGTTGTGTGACCCTGGAGTTGATATATATAGTTAGGGGGTGGGGCACAGCCCCCATATTGGGGGTGGGAGGCAAAGCCCCCACCTAAAATGCTTGTCGATCAAATGAACTGTCGACCATATATATATATATATATATAAATATATATATATATATATATATATATATATATATATATATGTACCAAAAGATGGGGACCCAGAAGAGATCCCTGTGGAACACTGCCAGGAATGATGATCTGTGTAGAGCAAACACCCCCAACATTAGTAGTATGGGATGTGTTGGATAGACAATTTTAGATTCCATAAACTGTCTATGGTTTAGTGTTGCATTGGCAGAGCTTGTTAATAATTCCAGCATGAAAGAAAGCATTGAAGGCCTTAGTAATGTCCATGTAGGAAGTGTGGCTTGTATGCTCCTTATCCATGACCTCAGTAACCCTTTCTAAGAGCTTAGTCAGGTTGAGTAAGCATGGTCTGGATTTTACAAAGCCAAACCAGAGTGTATCCATGGATATAAGGTCACCTATATCATTATTTATTAGTTTTACTGTAATACATTCCATAATTCTACAAATAATATTAGTGAGACTAATAGGACTGTAGTTCTGAGGATCAGTACAGGGACCCATTTATGCAAGGGTGCCTCAACTGCTGTTCTCCACACCTCAGAGATGCAACCGGTGGAGAGACTCAGGCAGAAGAGATGATGGAGGGTTTCATCAGGTGTTACTTTGTGCTTGTCAGCAGACATCCAAGGGTATTGTTAGGACTCACAGAAATGGTATTTTTAATTTTGGAAAGTGATGATATTATTGCTCCAAAGTAATTTCTGGAGGGGGTGTTTGAGGGAGACTGGAGGTGAACAGATAAAGAGTGTGTGTGTGTGATAAAGGTGGAAGAAAATTTGTCTGTGAAAATATTGTTGTAGTAGTGCAGGTTGATAACCCTTGCATGGGCAAATAAAACACAGGTGCACAACCTGTACAGGACAATTACCTGGTAAAGGTATGTACAATGGGATCTCATAGGACTTTAGCTCATATTTTATACATATATGCACATATGTATGCACACACACACACATATATATATATATATATATATATATATATATATATATATATATGTACAGATTCACTTCATAACATTGAAACATCAAAATACTGAAACTGTGTTATTGAAATTAAATATATTGAAAGAAGTCATACTGAATGAATGTTGAAATTGAACTAGGGTCATTGAAAGACATATTGATCAATCTTAAATAATATATTCTACTAAATATATGCTTGGCAATATGGGCGCAAGCAGCACCCCTCACCCTAAAGCTACTATGAAATTGCCAAGTAGATATATAGTAGTTAAGTGCAGCAGATATTAGATATAGTTTCTTCAGTATTATGAAGTTTTGTCATTTTCAGTATTTTGAAGTTTCAGTGTTATGAAGTGAATCCATATGTACATATATATGTACTGTATTTCTTTGTAAATAAGAGCTAACCAGAGAGTAAGGCCTAGCATGGTTTTCCAGGGTGGTCATGATATAAGCCCTACCCCAAAAATAAGTCCCAGTTAAGATCGTCAACAACACACGATGGACATGTTGAATTATAAAATAATATTACTGACACCCATTGACTGAGGTTATCGTAGTCTGATCACCATTTTAGGACCATTTGGACATCCAACATTTTCTCTTTGCAGAAAGCCATAACATTCTTTCCCTGGGAGTCCTCCATGATTCTTACTGTAATCCTAATCATCACTCACACTTGACGGTTGAGATCCTTGGCCCATAAACACTGGCAGGTGTACTTTGATTGGTCAAACTAGAAACAACGTGTGTAAAGCGCATGCACTTGATAATGAACGGCTGTGGTTGTGTCTTCTTAACAGTCGCCATTTTGTGTTGCAACTCCAGTCTCGTAAGTCTTCAGTTAACCCCCTGCCAGACGAGTGCAAAGAGAAAGAGCTACTCCACTGAGTACAAGAAAGGAATCGTGGAGGACTCCCGGGGAAAGAATCTGATAGCTTTCTGCAAAGAAAGGAAATTAGATCTCCGAATGGTCCAAAAACGGCATGCAGCATACAATAACCTCAGTCAAGAGGCTGACGAGGGAAGTGCTAAGAAGTGCAAGTGTGGATCAGGTTGGCAACCATTATTTCCTGAGCTGGAAGACATCATCTGTGAATGGATTGCTAACAGGAGAGCAAAGGATTTGGTTGTGTGCAGGGCTGATATTCAAGCATTTGCCCTTCCAATGGCACCACAGCTAGAAATATCCCCAGAAGAATTCAAAGCATCAGAACATTGGCTGGATGGCTTCTTTCAGTGATATGAACTGTCTCTAAGAAGATAAACAACACTGTTCAAGCTGGAAGATACTGAAGTTATTAAATGTGCACTTGCATTCAAGTCCTTTGTTGATGGCATCAACTTTTCTAAATACCAATGCTCCAACATAGGTCCATAGGTTCATAGGTTGGTACTAGATTATCAGCCCTAGGGCCTATACAAGCCTAGCCATAACAATTCCCTGGCTTTTTCTTCCCACACTATTTACTTCCCTGGACCCCTGTCTAGCAGGGCAACTGACGTGATCCCCGGGGTGAATTTCCTTTCTCCCATCCAATCTTCCAGGTTCCTTTTGAAGAGGGCCAAAGAGGCACTTTGCTTGACATGCATGGGCAATCTATTCCAGAGTCTGGGGAGTCTCTGGGTCAGGAACCTATCCCTCCAGCATGTTTTGTTTATTGTGATGACAAGTTTTAGATCCCTGGAGCGTGTGGCTCTGAGGGATTGGGATTTCTTTAAGTGTAGCATGTCCAACAGCTCTGGGTTTGACATGGCCTTGTATGTTAAGCAGAGATCACCTCTGAGTAGATGATATGTGACAGAGTATAGCTGGAGTTTTTTAAGGCGGTCAGCGTAGGGCATCTGCTTTAGGCCTGTGATTCTTTTAGTGAGGTATTTCTGCGCCTTTCCAGTTGTTGCAGATGTCTTGAGAAGTACATATCAAATGAGGCATTGTATTCTATAGTAGGTTTAATGAGGGATGAGTACAGTGGGACAATGACCCCCTTTTTTCTAGATGAAAAACCCTTAATGATGAGGTGTGCCACATAGAAGGATTTCCTGACTGTTGTGGCAAAGTGGTTATCGAAGGTGAGACCACTAGACACCTGTGTCCCTAAGTCTCTTATCACACTTTCGGTGTTTAGTGTACTGCCACCTATATGGTAATTCACAGGTGCATGTTTTTTCCCAAAGGGGATAACTATACATTTCTTGGCATTGAGCTTGAGCCCATGGCTCTGGCACCAAGCATCTGTTTCTGTAAGGCCCTTTTGTAGAGTATCCACATCATTTGGGGATTCAGTAATGGCTCCCAGTTTGCAGTCATCTGTGAACTTTGTTAGCCAGAGTCCCTTAGTGTTGGCCTGTACTTCAGAGAAGTAGATGCCAAACAAGAGCAGTCCCAGGACTGAATCCTGAGGTACTCCACTTGTCACTTGTCTGGAGCTGGATTTGGAGTCGGCTACTTTTACAGTGTGGGTTCTATCAGTAAGCCAGTTAGCAACCCATTAGGTGATGTAGGGATTAATGCCCAGCTTAGCAAGTTTATCTATGATTCCAGAGTGGGGGATGGTGTCAAAGGCCTTGGCAAGGTCTAGATAGGCTGTATGGACCACCTTACCCTTGTCCATGGCTCTGGAAACTGGTTCAAAGAAGTCAATCCGGTTCAGGAGACAAGAATCGCCCTTCACAAACCCAAACTGGGTGGGGTCCAGTGTTTGAAAGTTGCCAATGTCTTTGTTTATAAGATCCATGATAATACGCTCCATGGCCTTGCAGATAAGGCTTGTCAGACTGATGGGGCTGTAGTTTCTGGGATCCAAGGTGGATCCCCCCTTGTGGAGTAGAATAACTGTAGCTGTGCACCACTCAGTGGGTACGAAACCTGAGGTGAGGCTATAATTAAACATGGCACTTAGGTGAGGTGCCAGTTCATATTGTAGTTCATGTAGTACACAGCCTGAGATGTCATCTGGTCCCATGGATGGTGTATTCTTAGCTTTGGAGAGTGCGTTTTTTACCTGTGTGGCCATTATTACCAGAACTTGGCACTCTTCTGGTATTGAGATGGGCCATTTAGGGGGTGAGAGGGGGTGAAGTTGGCAGTGAATCGATCTGCCAGGATATTGTCAATATCCTTGGGCTCAGTATATTTAATGCCATTCTGTTTTAGCTCAGAGCAGATCTGAGCATTGCCATTTAGATTCTTGACATAGTTATAAAATGCCTTGTGGTTGTCTTTGGAATCTTTGGCAATTTTGTTTTCGTAACTAGCTTTGGAGGATTTTATGAGGGATCTCAGTTTCTTACTGAGGCTGGTAAGGGAGTTTTTTGCATCCTGGGGTTTTCCTCTTTTCTGCAACAGTTTCTTCCTTTTGTTGTAAAGTTTGTTTATGGCAGAGGACCACCAGATTAGCTTCCTTTTTTTGGATGATATCATCTTGGTTCTATTTGGGATGGCACGATTCATGCATGAGTGGATGTGCTCGTACAGTGCCTTAGTGTAGGATTCAGCAGTTGAACTTTCAGTTCCCATCTGCATGGGTGTCATGAAGTTTGTCACTTCTGACTTGAGTAACATGAAATTGGCTTTGGAGAAGTTTTTTATGGAGGTTTCCTTACTGTGGGGTGAGGGGTGGGATGTGGATGTTAAGGGTGATTGGCTTATGGTCAGACCTGACTAACAAGGGGGTAACCATAGGTGTGGAGCATTGATTTCCCATGTTGGTAATGACCAGGTGTAGGATATTGGAGCCCCTGGTGGGACTATGGATTAGTTGATCCAGGGCGTTGGAATTTATGAATTCCAAGAACCGTTGGGCAAAGGTGTTGGTACATGAGTAGTTTTCCCCAGTTAATGGCAGGGTAATTAAAATCACCCAGTATTAGGGTGTTTGGCTCTATCTTAATATTTTCCAGTATGTTTAGAAAGGTGTAGTGAGAATCTTGGGGTATGGTGGGGGATCTGTAGCAAGCTACAATTTGGATTGCAGTCTTACCTAGTGTTAGTTGTACCTGGAGAATTTCAGATGCATTGTGTTGAGCACCTAGCCTGGTGGTGTGAATATCCTTGGTGAATATTGACACTCCTCCACCTTTAGTGTTTTGGTCCTGGTTTGGTGGCCGAAAAGTGTGGTAAGAGTTGTAGCCTGGTATTGCAGAGGTGCTCTCTGGAGCCTTAAACCAGGTCTCAGTTACTGCACAGATATCGATGTTCTCCATTTTTAGGAGTGCCTCGAGAGAGTGCATTTTAAGGTTTAGACTTCTAGCATTGAGTAGCATTACCTTCAGATTTTGCATGCTTGTACCTGTTATGGTGGTGGTTTTGTCCTTTGAACTTTGCCTAAAAAGGCACTAAAGGGGTGGCAAGAGCCTTAGCTAGTAACCTGAATCCCAGGGGCGACAGGTGCAGACCATCTCTGGCAAAGCATCGTGGTCTGTCAATCATGTCATCCCAGGCAGATAGATACTGGATCCCCTTTGAATGACACCAGAAGCTTAGCCAATTGTTGAAGTCAATCATTTTGTCCTTATATTGTGGTATCATGATTGCTATGGATGAAACTGCAGTGTTTATGAGCCAAGGATCTCAAACAACAATTGATTACAGGGGTGCCTCAACAATCTACATTCCTTCCACTGGTTACAAGAGTGCACATGTTACCTGTATTTTGGCAATTCATCTAGATGGAAAGAAAACCCCACCTCTAATTATTAGGGATGGCAAGAAAGATAAGACTGAACGTGTTTCAAGCATTTACATTCTTGAAACCGAAAAAGCCTGGTGCACACAAGCAGTTATAAGGAAGTGGGTCAGTGTAATGCTGCCACTTGTTTTGCGAGGTGGTGAAAGAGGTCTGCTAGTCTGGGATTCAGCCAGCACTCACTGCTCTAAAGACATGAAGAACTTCCTTGCATAGAGTCTACCTATCTCCAGACTCTTGATATTGCAATAAACAAGCCATTCAAGGACCATTTATGCATGGAACTCAATGACTGCATTGAAAATAGAATGTAGAGAAATCAGCATGGAAACCTTGTGAAGCCTAGCTTGCCAGAAGTCATGACTTGGGTGAAAAATTCATGGGATAAAATCAGTAACAGCTGTGTTGTCAATGCACTACAAGCAGGCTACTTGGACAAGCAGTACTCATTTTAGGAGAGCTCTATTGCTAGGCATGACAGATTGGGGCCAATGGTTCTACAGGAAATGGAGTCACAAGAAATCCAGGCCAGAATTCGGTGGTTGGAGACTTATGACAATGTTCCAGAAGATGACATGACTGTATTTGAATAACTTTTCCATTATCGGAGCAACAGAATGGATTGCTTCTTCTTTCAGTTTTATTCCCTTCATCCAATACACATGTATTGGGATTTTTATGCACTTTCTGTTAAGCATGAAATATTGCACTGTGAAAGCCAAGGTGTAGATATTCTAAAGTTGAAATGTTTGTTGCACTGTTAATGCAGAATTCTCACACAACTATTAATGCATTACTTAGAACTGTTGCCCAATAACAGAAAAGTACCAAATAAATGTTAATTTGTGTACATGAATAAATGTCGATTTTTGTAAATGATTAAATGAATAAATGTAGATTGTTGTACGGGGGGGGGGGGCAAATAAGACATCCCCTAATAATAAGCCCTAATGTGTATTTCGGCAGGGGAAAGAGTATAAGACCTGGGAAATATGGTATATATATATATATATATATATATATATATATATATATATATATATATGTGTGTGTGTGTGTGTGTGTGTGTGTGTGTGTGTGTGTGTGTATGTAAATAAGTAAGTATGCATGTGCAGATGTATGTTTGTATGTAAGCATATATTTACATATGTATGCGTATATCTATGCATATGCAAATGTATGTTTGTGTGTACGCATGAATGTGCATATGTATGCATGTATGTATGCATGTGCAGAGGTATGTTTGAAAGTATGCATGTACGTACATATGTATGTATATATGTATGCATGTAAATACATATGCATGTGCCAATGTATGTTTCTATGTATGAATGTATGTACATATGTATGCATATATGCATGAGTATATGCATGTATGCATGTACATACATATGTATAAATGTATGAGTGTATGTATGCATGTGCCAATGCATGTATGTATGCATGTATGTACATATGCATGCATGTATATATGAATGTGTTTAAGTACGTATGCATGTGCCGATGTATGTTTGTATGTATGCATGAATGTACATATGTATGTATGTTTGAATGTATGCATGTACGTACATATGTATGTATATATGTATGCATCTAAATACATATGCATGTGCCAATGTATGTTTCTATGTATGCATGTATGTACATATGTATGTATATATGCATGAGTGTATGCATGCATGCATGCATGTACATACATATGTATAAATGTGTGAGTGTATGTACATATGCATGTATGTACATACATATGCATGTATCTATATATGAATGTGTTTAAGTATATATGCATGTGCCTATGTATGTCTGTATGTATGCATGAATGTACATATGTATGTATATATGTATAAGTGTAAGCACGTATGCATGTGCAGATGTATGTTTGATATGTATGCATGCATGTATGTACATATGTATGTATGCATGTGCCGATGTATGTTTGCATTAATGCATGCATGTACATATGTATGTATATATGTATGCGTGTATGTATGCATGTGTTGATATACGTTTGTATGTATGCATGCATGTACATATGTATATAGGTGTGTATGTACGCATGTATGCGCGTACAGATGCATGTTTGTATATATACATATATGCACATAGGGGGTATAGTTACACATTTCCTCTGCTACATTCTCTGAGCAGCTTTAGTGCAAGAATTTAATGTTATGGTAAGTTTCACTGCAATATATTGTATTCTGTGAGACGGCACTGCAATTTTCAGGGTTTTTCCCCTTTTGTGCATTATACTACCACCATGGAGTTGGTATATATAATTTTTGAGGGATGTGGGGAGTTTTTCACTATGAAACATTTTTTCCTTCTATTTTGTAGGGTTTTCAGCTCACCATTTTTAATATGAAGTTTGCAGCGCGCAGCGCAATTACTTATTGTAATCGTTATGTCACAAGTTCGAAACGTTTACGGGAGACGGACTGAAAATTAGTTCCAAGATCAAGAGTGTCTATAAAAGGCAAGGACAGTTGGACTGCGTTCACTTCTGGCTTCTGTTTTTGTGATAGTTTATGGTAAGTTGCAGCTTTTAAAGCTGTTCTGTGGCAACACAAGATAAGTTACAGTTCAGAAGCTGTTAAATGGTTTCCTACGCAGTTCTGTGGTTCATGCAGGAAGAGAATGGCAGCTTGAGCTTTGATGAGTTAAATCCCACCAGAACAAGGTTACTTTTTCTTGATTTTGGAGTCTGGTTGGTAAGCTCCTCATATTACAAGAAGCTTAAGCTAATACACCTGATTGTAATGGTTTACTGTTCAATAACGTGTTTGTTCGTGTTGCTGAGGTTATGCAGTTAAACAACAAGTTTGTTTGTCTTGTACTGAATATTTAGTTATACTTCATGCCGAGGAGGGGGGTACTTGTCTGTTTCATGCTCTGATACCCCAGTTGGGTGAAATTTCATAGTTATACTTCGTGCCGAGGAGGTGGTACTTGTCTGTTTCATGCTCTGATACCTCAGTTAGGTGAAATTTAAATCTTCAAGAACAGTAGGGATTTATAACGCACCAAAGGGAAAGCAGATATGTATTTATTTATTTATTCATTTGTCTTTGTTGATCGGGAAAAGTCCAACTGGGCAAAACCAATTTTTAGCAAGGCCTGGGGAGAAAAGCTCCACATTTAAGTTACATGTGATGTACATTTATAATTGTAGGGTAAAAATATTTATACATGATCTTATTTATATGATTTTAAAGTATTTGTAATATTTCTTACATTAACATAACATTTTAACACACACACACACACACACACACACACACACACACACACACACACACACACACACACACACACACACACACACACACACACTACCAGGACTTAATGCTTTGCTCTCTATTAGACTGAAATCTGAAGTAAATAGATTCTCTAAGCTGAACCAAAGTATATAATGCACCACCTGTAAAGCAGTAAGGGTAGTATAGAATATGTTTCTAATACATTTTCTTAGTCAAGAATTTTGCTTTAAAAAAATAATAATAGTAACCATGCAATGTAACACAAATTCTATCCAACCAATTCAGCACTTGTACTGTCAGTGCTGGAGACAACACAAATACACATGCATTGATAAAACTGTCCCAACATACAAGAAAATGAAAAACAGCAGGTCATGTCTCTGTATTTTTTTGTCTTTCCTCCTTTTGTATATACATCCATATGGCAGAAAATTAACAAAAAGCTTTCATTACCTTAAGAGCTCGATAACAGCGGAGCTTAATTGTATTGAAAAAAAAATGGAATTCCTCCCCTTCAACCAACTTCAAAGATGAATATCAGCACATTCTTTTTCTTGCCAAGGCCACATGATCTGACACCTTTAACATCATTAGTAATTTTCCGAGTCATAAGTAGCTGCTATGGGAAAGTAAAGTATTCCAGACTCCCAAACCCATTACCTCACAGAAGAGTCCTAGGCCAGTACTGTTTGTCTAGAAATCTAGGGTGGTATTAATAGTTCCTCTGTTTTATGTGCAAATGTAAATCATCGGAGTGGCACTGCATACTTTTGTAAATAACTGTTAGTGAACGGCACTGACTTTGGAAAAGTGAAGTGTTGTGCATACCTTTCAATTGTACAGATTTTCACAGAATGTCCAGATTTTTGTCATAAAATTGTGGTTGTCTGGCTAATGGCAAATCATTAAAGACTGGAGTTACAAAATAATGACAGACATTTGAGTTTCAGACTACATACCCTTCAGAAAATGCATGCTAATGCAAAACCTGTTATTCTATCAGCTTTCTAAGTTTGAAAGAGTAATATTTAAAAACTGTTCCTATTTTTGGGCCTTTGTCCCACTTTTATGTATGGCTTTGTTCAGATTTCTTGCTCTAAGAGGTTGAGAGGTATGATTAAACCTAGTCTGTTTATGTGCAATAGAAACCTCATGAGTGCAAAGCTTTCTGCTATTTTTACCATGGGGTGAACTTTTTTAATTCATTGTTATTTCATCCTGACATTTTTCCTTAATAAATTTTTTTTATTGAAATCAAAAATGAAATATACACAGTTATTAAAATAATTGTACAGATTTTTGATGCATTAGATAAACATAAAAAGAAGAATGGTAAAATAAACAATAATACCATAAACTAATATCCTGCCATTTTAACTGCACTGAGATACACTTGATGTTGACAGTCCTGGTAAAACATGAATAAACTAAAAGGAACTTGTAACAGACGGCATAATCAGAAATTAGTAGAATAACACAACACTTTGTATAATTAAGTCAAATATACTGGCCAGAAGCATTTGTCTGTAATATTTCATGTAAGACATGAATGATAACAGTATTTTATAGCCTTATGAATGTTAGGAATTGGAATGTGTAAAGTGTAATTTTCACTACAGTTTGAATGTGTTCAGATGCTTTCTGACCTTCACTTACATTGGTAATGGTTAGTGAAAATTAGGACAGCAGCACAGAATGATTATGCAGAACCTAAAATATCCATAATGTACATCGCTTATACAAATAACACTTCACAGTTAAGTACTAACGTACAGTGGACATGCAATACCTCAGTCAATCCACATATGTCATTTATATAAGTAAAGTATTTGTAAAAGGCAGATGTCGTGTGTGGGAGGCTGGTTTAACTCTGGGACAAAATATGTGCTTTAAGGTTCCAAAATGCTGTAGCAACAGGCATCAAGACAACTTTAGTCCAGGGGAGAACCACATTCTCATGGATGCAATAAGAATATATAGGTTCATAGGTTCATAGGTAGGTACTAGGCGGTCTGCCCAAAGGCATTTATAAGCCTAGGCAGAATGTGTTGGCTTTCGCCGCCCCCTTAGATTAGTTCTCTGTGCCTCTGTCCAGCAGAGTCACTGAAGTGATCCCCGGGTTAAACTTTCTGTTTCCCATCCACTCGTCAAGGTTTCTCTTGAAGAGTGTTAGCGAGGAGCTCTGCCTAATGTAGATTGGAATCTTGTTCCAGAGCATGGGAAGTCTCTGGGACAGGAATCTATCCCTGCAGCACATCCGATTTATTGTTGTGGTGAGGTTTAGATCCCTAGAGCGTGTGGCTCGAGGGGATAAGCTTTTCTTTAGGTGGACCATGACGATCAGTTCTGGGTTGGACATGGCCTTGTACGTCAGGCAGAGATCACGTCTGAGTAGGCAGTATGCAACCGAGTACAGCTGGAGTTTCTTCAGTTGAGTTGCATAGGGCATCTGTTTGAGGCCAGTGATTCTCTTGGTGGGATACTTCTGTGGTCTTTCCAGCTGTTGCAGGTGTCTTGTAAGATACATCCCAAATGGGGCATTGTACTCTATGATGGGTCTGATGAGCGATGAGTAGAGGGGCACAATGACCTCTTTTGATCTGGATGCGAACCTTTTTGTGATAAGGTGTGCCACATAGAAGGATTTTCTAACTACTTTGGCAATGTGATTATCAAAGGAGAGTTTACTATCTACTTGGGTCCCCAGATCCCTTATTACGTCTTCCGTATTTAGGGGACTACCACCTATGTGGAAGTTTGTGGGTACTTTGTTTTTTCCTAAGGGGATGACTATGCACTTTTTGGCATTTAGCTTGAGGCCATGATTTTGACACCAGCTGTCTGTCTCAGTGAGACCCTTTTGGAGGATGTCTGTGTCAGCCGAAGAGTCAATTATAGCTCCTAGTCTGCAGTCATCTGTGAACTTGCTCAGCCATAGTCCTCCTGTGCTTGCCTGTACCTCTGAGAAGTATATGCTGAACAGGAGGGGTCCTAGGACTGAGCCCTGGGGAACGCCACTTGTAACTGGTTTAGATTCAGACCTAGCTCCCACAACTCTTACCATGTGGATTCTGTCCATGAGCCAGTTGGCAACCCATCTTGTGACGTAGGGGTTTATGTTCAGGCTGGTAAGCTTGTCTATAATACCAGAATGGGGGATGGTGTCAAAGGCCTTTGCGAGGTCTAGGTAGGCTGTGTGGACCACCTTTCCCTTGTCTACAGCCTTGGTAACTGTCTCAAAGAAGTCCACTAGGTTTAGGAGGCATGATCTGCCCTTAACAAAGCCGAACTGGGTAGGGTCCAGTGTTTGGAGGTACCCATTGTCTCTGTTAATGAGTTCCATGATGATGCGCTCCATAGCCTTGCAGACCAAGCTAGTCAGGCTTATAGGGTGATAGTTCCTGGGGTCTGTTGTGGCTCCACCTTTGTGGAGCGGAATAACCGCTGCTGTGCACCACTCTATGGGTACGTAACCTGTGGAGAGGCTGAGTTTGAACAGTGTATTTAGGTGAGGGGGTTAGTTCGTCTTTGGGCTTGTGTAAGATGCAGCCTGGGACTCCGTCTGGTCCCATTGATGCTGTGTTTTTGGCTTTGGAGAGGGCTGTTTTAACCTGAGTGTCTGTGATTTCAGGAGCTCTACATTCTTCTGGTATAGTTATGGGCCCTTTTGGGGGTGAAAGGAGGGTGAAGTTTGTGCTGAACCTGTCTGCCAGGATGTTGGCAATATCAGTCAGTTCAGTGCATTTTGTACCATTCTGCACTAACTCTGAGCAAATCTGAGCATTGCCACTTAGATTCTTGACATAGCTAAAGAATACCTTGTGGTTATCTTTGGAGTCCTTGGCAATTTTTCTTTTGAAACTCGCCTTGGATGATTTTATAAGGGATCATAGTTTCTTGCTGGTGCTGATCAGGGATGTCTTCCCTTCTTGGGATTTTACTCTTTTCTGTACTAGTTTCCTCCTTCTATTGTATAGCTTGTTTATGGCAGGGGTCCACCAGACTGGTTTCCTTTTCTTGGAGGAGTGAGTCTTGGTTTTGCTTGGGATAGCACGATCCATGCATTCTTGTAGGTGCCCATAGAATGCATTAGTAAAGGATTTTGCAACTTGGACAATGTTATCCTTTAGCATGGGGGCTTTGAAACTTTCCACCTCGGTCTTAAGTAACGTGAAGTTTGCTTTTGAAAAGTTTTTCACGGTGGTTTCCTTGTCTGAGGTTGGTGGTGGAATGTGGATATCCAAAGTGATTTGTTTATGGTCAGATCTAACAAGTGAGGGGTTGACCTCCGGTGTGGAGCACTGGTCACCCATGTTGGTGATGACCAGGTCCAATATGTTGTCACCTCTGGTGGGAGTTTTGATCAGTTGATCCAGGGCATTTGAGTTTATAAATTCTAGGAAATGTTGGACAAGGGAGTTAGTACTTGAGTAGTTCTCCCAATTAATGTTTGGATAATTGAAATCACCCAATATTAGGGTGTTTGGTAGGACCTTTATATTTTCCACTGTTTCCAGAAATGCAGAATGAGGGTCCTGGGACATGGTGGGTGATCTGTAGCAAGCTGCAATTTGAATTGCAGTTTTGCCCATTGTTAGTTGCACGTGGATGATCTCTGATGCATCGTGCTGTGCCACTAACCTGGAGGTGTGGGTATCCTTGATGAATATGGATACGCCCCCGCCTTTTGTATTTTGGTCCGGTTTTTAAAGATGGGAAACATCTTTTAAAAAAAAAAAAAAAGTCAAAACAAGTAGGGACAGCTAAAGCCTGGAATCAAACAGTGGCTGATATCAATGATGTAGGGAAGGAGCTGCATACTACAAGAACAAATGATAGGGTGGAACGTGCAAGGACCAAACCTAGGCATAATGCAATTGTCCATAGCAGCACTGGTGGGGGTCCTTCCACACTCCAAACATTACCAACTGATAAGGTGCACCTTCTCTCCATATGGGGTGATGATTTTGTTGTGGATGAGCTGCCACATGAATCTTCAGACCACGGACAGCAGCTACAGTCATATAGTGTGGAAGGTTAGTTCATAGATGATGGCAGTACATTATGCTGACATAAACCGCTCAGGATTACACAAAATATTCTTCATCACCAGGTAACCCATCCACATCAGTTTACAAGAAACAGGCCATTGTCTCTATGGTAAGTGTGGCTGTCATCTGTTTATAAATAAATCATTTTTATTGCCGAAGGTTTCAGTAACCATGGGATCACTTATACCTTCAAAGGGTCAGCAGTAGAAATGAGCAGGGCCACTGTGCTACCACAGCAGGCAGTTACTGAAAGTCTATTGATGATGATGCCATGACTCTTATACTTATGTCATGGTCTGTGGAACATGGCACACAGATGCAAACTGTACTGGCAGGACCCCTCTCCCCATACCAGGTGGATAACTCCATAGGTAGTGACATGGGTGCACACTATCAGCAGAATAAGGACATAATATTATAAATGGAGGAGGCAGACACAATGTATCTCAAAACCAGTGTCTTGTGAACAGCTCAAGCACCTGCAGAAAGACAGTACTATTTCAGAGTTAGCAGCAGCCACTATCACACTTATACAAAGGGGTTCCAGGTGAATACATAGATATTTCACAGTTACTTCCTGAGACATGCAAGGCTTTGGCTGCACAGCAGCAGATGTCCCATGATGCAGTTCAGTCACAGGCTATGGCCACTGACAATAAGGGGAAGTATGACAGGGTATACATGAGGAATTTCAGCAGTAGTGGGGAATGTTGGAGGCCATGGGGCAATTCCAAGATGATTTTCATGCTCACTGTGGTGTGACACAACACATCCATATCTGCCTTCATGAGCACGCATTAATAAAGTCTTACCAGAGTCACACTGGAAGCACGGCTAGACATGAATGGGGCCTGGACACACACATGGAGGACAAGTAGGCCACACCTTACGTTATTCTCTAGTAATTGCTACAAGGAGTAGGTGGTAATACAACCAGAAAGAAAGCAGGCAGACGTTATCAGCCTTCCACAAAACTTGGTAAAACCTCTCAGTTGAGGTCTCAGTCCTACAGCACAGTCAAATCAGTGCTCAGAGGTTCCCCTGCATCCAGTAAATCCCACCATCTTATCAACTCAGAATCAAGCTCATGTCGTAGTACTTCCCTAAGATCACTGGGATCCTCACTCACACTGCCCTTAGGGGGGGGCATTGTGTATGACACCTTACATCTGTAATTGACATTGCAATATTGTACGCGACAGTTTAAATCTATAACTGACATTACAGACCACAGTGAATACAAGCCAGAAGACACAAAACCTTTTCATGCACAGATACCAGTGCATAACTTTTCACAACATTTGGAAAGAACTGATGACACCATACAAAACTAAGGAAAAAAAACTGAGGTAGCTTTATATGGTTGTGCAAACTATTATTTCAAATAGTATTCTGCACGTAGTGAATGTAGACTTATCCCTTAAACATGTTACTACAATCTTGGTTAATCCTGAAGGTAAAACTAACACTGTTGTCACTCACCCTCAGCACTTCACAAATGTTGACTATTATGACTTATAATGACATAAAAGAGGTTTTGTGTCAATGAATAAACTAACTAATCCGATGTGCAGCTTCACATGGCTCTGCACCATACATCATAGTTAACAGTACACATGTAGGACACATTATGTCTGAAGTTCAGTTCAATGGTTATTAAGGCAAACCACAACTGCTCATCCAATAATGATTTTTCAAACAGATGAAATTCTTGATTGTGACATCTGAAAAACAGGAAACAGACAGTAGGTCACACAAGAAAGCTAACATTCAGCTTTCCTTTCAGGTAATAGTGAACTCATCATAATCTCTCATGTGGAAATTATGCCTATATTTGCTGCATTCAGAAGTATAGGTGGCTCAACCAGAATATATGCTTGTATCCAGAACCGGTGCCCCACACCCTCAGCTCTTCAAGTGAAGAGACATTGGTTTATTACAGTTAGATTATCCACATCCTCAAGCTCATCCAATGAAGAGCAAAAAAAAAAACCTGCCATTCCTCATACAGACACACCCCACTCCCTCCATCCCTCCTGCCCCAACCATTCAGGTCACATTTCTGTGCTTTGCTCTCCGACCTTCCTTCCTTCCATATTTTATTATAAAAAAAATGTTTCTTCTTTTAAACTGCTGCAAACTGCTTGCAACAAATGTAGCAGACAATTGCTACAGTTTATACCCTATATGCTTGGAGAGCTATGGCACTCAGGTTTAAGTTAAACATTAACTAACTAACAACTAACTAACTAACTAACTAACTAACTAACTAACTAACTAACTAACTAACTAACTAACTAACTAACCAACTAACCAACTAACCAACTAACTAACTAACTAACTAACTAACTAACTAAATTATTTTAAACTGTAGAAAACTGCTTGCTACAAATGTGGCAAACAGTTGCTACAGTTTATACCCCACCTGTACGGAGTGCTACAGCACTTAGGTTTTAGTTAAAAAAAACAAACAAAAAAAGATATTTTATTTTTTTAACTTTTAAATTGTAGCAAATTGCTTGCTACAATGGTGCAAGCAGTTGCTGAAGTTTTGACCACACACTGGATGCTACAATGCTCAGAGTTTGACCACAAATGCAATACAAGCTATTAAAAGCTGGTACTGTTTTGAAGAGAGATCTGGATTGGCTGATTGTGCCCCCCCCCCACAACACTTTGCACTCTGGGCAGTTGCCCCTCTCACCAACTCTAGCTATACTACTGTTTGCAAAAGACCTTCTTTTGAGGTAGTACTTGCAATCCTGTCTGTACAACTGTCAGATAATCAACAGTCCTGCTCCACATAGGTTCATAGGTTCATAGGTAGGTACTAGACTATTGGCCCTAGGGCCTATATACCCAAGAAAATTATTTTCCTGTGCCACTGTCAAGCAGAGAGCCCAGAAGTGATCGTGAATTCCAATCATCAAGATTTTTATTGAAGAGTGCTAATGAGGAGCTTTGTTTGATATAGATAGGTAGTTTGTTCCAGAGTATGGGAAGTCTCTGGGACAGGCCTCCCAGCATGTTCTGTTTATTGTGGTGACAAGGTTTAGTAGGGATTGGGATTTCTTTTAGTGGAGCATTTCTAAAAGCTCTGGGTTTGACATAGCTTTGTGTGTTATGCAATGGAGTAAAGCAGCAGTTTTTTGAGACGGTCTGCATAGGGCATCTGTTTGAGGCCAGTAATCCTCTTTGTGAGGTATTTCTGTGGCCTTTCCAGTTGTTGTAGATGTCTTGTGAGGTACATATCAAAAGGGGCATTGTTCTCTATAATGGGTCTAATGAGTGATGAGTAGAGGGGAACAATGATCTCTTTTTTCCTGGATGAGAAACCTTTTGTGATGAGGTGTGCCATGTAGAAGGATTTCCTCACTACTGTGGCAATGTGATTATCAAAGGAGAGACTACTGTCCACCTGTGTCCCAAGGTCTCTTATCACACTTTTGGTGTTAAGTAGACTACCGCCTATGTGATAGTTCATGGGTATAGAGTTTTTACCAAAAGGGATGACAATGCATTTTTTGGCATTGAGCTTGAGGCCATAGCTTTGACACCAGGTATCTGTCTCAGCTTTGTAGGATGTCCACATCTTTTGGAGTTTTGATTATGGCTCCTAGTCTGCAGTCGACCTTCTGTGTTGGCCTGTACTTAGAAGTAGATACCAAACAGGAGAGGACCCAGGACTGAACCCTGTGGTACTCCACTTGTCACTGGTCTGAAGTTGGATTTGGAGTCTGCTACTTTCACAGTGTGGGTTCTGTCAGTGAGCCAGTTGGAAACCCATCTTGTGACATAGGAATTTATATCTAGTTTAGTGAGTTTATCTATAATTCCAGAGTGGGGATGGTGTTGAAAGCCCTCATCTACGGCTTTGGTGACTGCTTCAAAGAAGTCTATCAGGTTTAGGAGACACGATCTGCCTTTACAAACCCATACTGGGTGGGGTCCTGAGTTTGGAGATTACCAATGTCATTGTTTATAATTTCCATGATGATACGCCCATAGCCCTACAGATCAGGCTCACTAGTCTAATGGGGCAGTAGTTTCTGGGGTCTGTGGTGGCTCCCCCTTTGTGGAGTGGGATAACTGTCACTGTGCCATTCAGTGGGCACATAGCCTGAGGTGAGGCTATGATTGAACATGGTACTTAGGTGGGGTGCCAGATGTAGAACACAGCCTGGGATATTGTCAGGTCCCATGGATGCTGTGTTCTTGGTTTTGGATAGTGTGTTTTTTACCTGTGCAGCCGTGATTACAGGAACTTTGCATTCTTCTGGTATAGAGATGGGCCCTTTAGGGGATAACAGGGGGGTAAAGTTAGCACTGAACCTATCTGCCAGGATGTTGGCAATATCAGTTGGCTCTGTATATTTAGTGCCATTGTGCTGCAACTCAGAGCAGATCTGAGTGTTGCCATTGAGATTCTTGACATAGCTATAGAATGCTTTGTGGTTGTCTTTAGAGCCAGTGGCGATTTTGTTTTCATAACTAGCGAGGATTTTATGGGATCTCAGCTTACTGAGGCTGACCAGGAGTTTTACTCTTTTTGCAACAGTTTCTTTCTTCTGTTGTAGTTTATGGCAGGTAGCCACCAGATTGGCTTCCTTTTTTGAGGGATAGCATCTTGGTTCTGTTAGGGATTGCACAAGTGCTTATAAAGTGCATTTGTGTAGGATTCAGCAGTCATACCTCTATTGTCCGTCAGCATGGGGGCCATGAAGTTTACCACTTCTGTCTTAAAGAAGAAGTTGGCTTTGGAGAAATTTTTACTGTGGTTTCCTAATGGGTGGGTGGGGAGGGATGTGGATGTCTAGGGTGATTAGCTTGTGGTCGGATCTGACCAACGAGGAATTGACCTCTGGTGTGGAGCACTGGTTGCCCAAGTTGGTAATAACCAGGTCTAGGATATTGCTGTCCCTGGTGGAGGTGTGGATAAGTTGATCCATGGCATTGGAATTTATGAATTCCAGAAATGTTGAGCACAAGAATTGGTACGTGAGTAGTTTTCCCAGTTAATGGTAAGGTAGTTGAAATCGCCCATTATTAGGGTGTTAGGTTGTACCCTAATATTTTCCAGTGTATTAAGAAATGAGGAGTGGGAATCCTGGGACATGGTGAGGGATCTGTAGCAAGCAACAATTTGGATTGCGGTCTTGCCCAGAGTTAGTTGCACTTGGATAATCTTGGATGCATTATGCCAAGCAACTAGCATGGAGGTGTGGATATCCTTAATGAATATGGACACGCCTCTGCCTTTAGTGTTTTGGTCCAGGTTAGGTGGCTGAAAGGTGTGGTATGAATTATAGCCTGGTAATGCAGGGGTACTCTCTGGAGCCTTGAACTAGGTCTCTGTCACTGCACAGATGTCAATGTTCTCCATTTTAAGGAGTGCCTCGAGTGAGTGCATTTTGAGGTTTAGACTTCTAGCATTCAGTAGCAATACCCTCAGATTCTTCTTGCCTGTACCTGTTAGGGTGGTGACTTTGTCATTTGAACCTTGCCTAAAAAAGACAATTATGTCTGTGTAAGGTCATAGGAGCAGGTTATTTAAACATGTGCTTAATATGTCATCTTCAACATTGCTACTGGGTCCTCATTTAGAACTCATCACTGTCTAAATCTCAAACTTCTTGGTTGGCTTGAACTAAATAACCAGCTAGAATTTCAACAACTCTCCATTACCCATAAAATTCTGTACCAGCCCAGTAAGACTCCTATTCTCAGTAGCCTCATCTCCCCCTGCACAAACCTTACTAACCTTCGCTCAGCAAATAAACTACTGGTTACTGTCCAGAAATCCCACAACAAGGCTGGTGATTCTCTTTTCTCTAATACGGTAGGGAAGATTTGGAACAAGCTTCCCATTAAACTGACATCTCTCTCATCATTACCACTCTTTAAAAAGCAACTAAAGATTCAACTAAAAACACAATGGCTTTGTCCTTGTACTAACCCTGACTAACCCCCCCCCCCAATATAACATTACTCTATAACTCTCTTCCAATAACCCTCTTTGCAGTATTAGCAATTTCATCCCACACCCCCTTCTTAGTATCTTATTCCCAAGCTGCTTGCACTGAATATGCTCCTAACAACCTTGCTTTCTTCAGAGAGTTCTTACCTTTCCACCTAGTATATAGACCAACCTATTTCTTTCACTACTGTAACTACTTCCCCATGTACATACATTCAATAATTCTCTTACTTCTCAGTGTTACACACTTTATCATAGCCATTTTACATCTTTACAAAGGCACATTCATACCCTATATACTAATCAAGAATATCTATCTCTTTCCCTTGGTAATAATACTGTATTTTACCTTATTAAACTTAGTAGTCACAATCTGTATATTTGTAGTTCTGTATAACTCAATTTGATGAAATAATTCTTCAGGTTTATGTACTGTATATATTGCATGGAATTTTGTTTGTCTTGATTTATTTAGTTTAAAGTGGAGCTTTTCTCCCCGGGCCTCTACTGAAAATGGACATGTATCCAGTTAGACTAGCCCGGTCAACAAATGTAAAATAAATAAATAAAAATAAAAATAAAATCTTTATGTCTCTGCCATGAACTGTAAAGCTTACAGTAACAGTTAGGCATCAGACCTGAGGTATGCTGACACTAAACAAAACACAGAAAGCAATGAAGTAGTTGGCAATCTGTCTCTGGGACAGGGCAGTGTTCAAGCACTCCTCAGCTGCTTCACTAGAGATACAGACTGGGGTCATTAGCCAGGGTTCAAGTGGGAAGTCTGTATCACTTGCAAAAGAGAAAAGGAGGCGGAGAGACATAACAAAAGAAGGGGGATTAGGGGATTACTACTAAGTAAAACGTTTAACACATTATATATACAGAAAGTGTTATACCGTGAAAAAACAAGATGGCCACGGGATACTGTATCATGCAGAAAGAGGCTGCAGAATGAGCTTGTGGGCCAGATGTGAGAATTGTCGGTACTGACAGGATGCTAGACCTGCACATTAGTGATGCACTCCCATGCATCACACACTATCTTGCAGCTATTGGAGTTGTATCCCTTCCTGTTATGGTTCTGCTCCCCACATGGTCCAGATGGGGCCCTAATGGCAACACAGGTGCAATCATTTGCATCAAGAACCTCAAGAAAATGTGCACCCCATACAAGGCAGGCATGGTTTGGCCTTGGATAAATATACTGATCAACACATGCCAAGAGTATTCAAGAAATTGCTCAAGCATCCTAGAGGCAGAAGCTTGTGAAATATAAAATGTGTCCCAGTTTGTCTATGGAAGGTCTCCATGACAACTATAGTGAAGACTGTACATACCCTGGTCTCCCCAGGTACAGGAAGACCATGTTTCCTCCGGTCCTCATCTGTCAGCCATACAAACTCACTGAAGCCTGTATTATATATCTATTCATTCTAAATCTATAAAGAATTTCTTGTAAAAACTTAGCCAACATGGGAATGGAGAAAGGGGATTCTGCCACTAGGAATGACTGCAACTAGGGGTACAGAGAATAGGCAACAGGGGGCTAGAATTTACTGGAGGAAACTGGCAAAGGAGCCAAGGTATTGGGAACAAATAATTAGACAGGGAAAGGTAATAGAATAGGAAGAGGCCAAGAAGACATTTGGGCTGTAGGCTAGTGATTGCCTTCCCAACCAGGGACTGATACCAGAGTATAAGCAAAGAGAAAGAAATAGGGGATCTTAAGTGAAAGACTTAATCTGGTTGAGTTTTTAATTGAATCTAGAACAGAAGCTGCTGTTAAAAAACGGATAATTAGTAGGGCAGATGGAATATTGCACAATAACTATAAGAATCATCAGAAAAGATTGATAAAGAGAGATGAGATTAACAATTCCCAAAGAAACAATAGGAGGTCATATGTATGGCTCCCAAATATGCAACAAAATCTAGAAGATTTAGGATTTTTGCTTGGAAGTGTTTGCATAAATACTTTTATACCCAAAGCAAACTCCAAAGAATTTTTCCTAAGATAGATGGTAAATATTGGAGGTGTAATCGGAAAGAAAGAGGTACCTGGGAACATATGTTCTTGGAGTGTAATGAGTTGGCAGATTTTGAAATTCCCCACACAGTATTCTGTCAGAAATACTGGGCAAGCAAATGAGTGTAACTTAGGAAATTATTTTTTTGACCCAGGATACATGATCTGAATTGTCAAGATATAGTAAGGCCTTGTTAAGTTTAATTCTGGAAACTGCCAAAAAAAAGCAATTATTAGAAAATGGACATCAAAGTTTAAACCAGCTATACCTGAAGAATATTTTAACTGAGATAAAAGAATAGGAACTGGGATCTTTAGAAAAGGGTGGGAGTAAATTATATAAAAAAATGGAAATTGTGGCAACAATACATACAGAAAAATGTTATGGCGGAGGAATGTGGTTTTAGAGAAGGCATGAATTTAATAATTTATGTAATGTTGCTTTAATTATCTGATATATAGCTATACATGTGATGTATACAATTTGTAAATCTGAACTCATTATTATGGTTTGATTACTTGTATATAAATGTAAGTTTGCTAAAATCACAACTGATAATTCAATAAAGGTGTTTTAAAAAAGAATTTCTTGTTTAGCAAAGTGAGATGACTCAGTCTTTGTTGATATCTGAACCTTCCTGGCTGGCTAGCACCACTAGGTATTTGCAGCTTTGCTGCATCCAAGACAAGCAGTTCACTTCTGACACTGACATAGCCAAGCTATCAGCTATAGCAAGCATCTTTGCAGACTGCAGAGTTGATAGAAAAGCTGCGACTTCTTTTATGATGCATATGTGCATGGTGCAGAAGGACGTAAAAAAGTGAATATGAATTGCAAACAGGTGGGAAAGTTGCCTCATTTACATAAGACTGTCACAGAAATTGCAGCTATTCCTCACATCTCATTATTCTGTTATTTATATATGTTTTTCACAAGCTTACTAATGTAGCCACACCTAAGCATAGCTGTCCTGTATGAATTGTGATGAAGATGTGCTTCGGCACAGCCATTGCAAATTCCTGCTACGCCTAAGTGCAATGACTATGAATACTGTGCCGAACATTATATACACTCAGTGCCATACAGTTTACCTACAAATATTAACGTTACAAAAATTAACATTTAGTAATGACTGACTTTGAGAAAATCATGTTACTTAATCAGGACTGTATGTATTAAAGTTTCTTATATCTTCACACTTAAACTGCTTGCTGTGTCTGTGTTTATTATTGTAGTTTAAATCAGGGAGAGTGTTCCTTAGGAATATTGTTCTACATTCTCAGCTAAACTCTGTGCAAACACTGTCAAATGAAATTATTTGATTTATTTTTCTGTAAAACATTGAATATTTTGCGCACACACACATGCACACATACACACACACACACACACACACACACACACACACACACACACACACACACACACACACACACACACATATATATATATATATATATGATTCCCCTTCAGAAGACTGAAATATCACAATCCTGAAATTCATAAGACTGAAGACCAAAATCCTGAAACTTCAAAATCCTGAAAACTCAAAATCCTGAAAACACACAACATACAAATAATGATAATATGCCAGTACAATGACACACAGAAACACATACAAAACAAAGCACAGCAGTTGTCACCAAGTTAGTGTACTGAAGTGCAATCTCGGAGTTGATATATTTAAGTAGCAGGGGGTGTGGGGGGCACAGCCTTCCCATATGGGAGTGCAGGGGGGCTTGTCCCCTGCTTAAACTTGGTGGAAAGTAATATGGTTTATGTTGTTTAAAGTCAGTATATGTATGCTGTGTGTTTTCAATATTTTGAGTTTCAGGATTTTCAGTTTTCAGGATTTTGAAGTTTCAAGATTATGGTCTTCAGTCTTACGAATTTCAGGATTGTGATATTTTAGTCTTCTGAAGGGGAACAGTATATATATATATATATATATATATAGATAGATAGATATATATATATATGTATGTGTGTCTGTGTGTGTGTGTGTGTGTGCGACAGTCCCAAATGTCAATGTGCTTAATGTTGATTAGTGCTTAATGCATGCACATGACACATCAGTACACAATTCTGGAAATCTGTATCCTCCCTGCTTAATCCAGGAAACATTCAAAATCCATCACCCTCTCCCAACAAAGACCCTCACCAGATTGCTCAAATGTTTAACACCCATTTCATTGATACTATATAAAAACTTGTCAAGTATTCACCTACAAAAAGCAGTCCTAACTCCCAAAATATTACACAAATGGACCCCATATCTACTTCAATTCACGCTAGGCTTACCAACAACAATATTCCATCCACACCCTCCTTCTCACTACAACCAGTACCTGCATCCCTAATTCTTAAATCAAAACAAAGCCCTGCTCACTCACCACTGATAACTTGCCTCCTGAATACCTACAACTTGCAGCTGAAGCAACACCTTACCCTGTAAGTATTCTTATTAATCATTCAATTTCTGAATCTTATGTCTCCCAACTGTGGAAAAGTCTCTCATAACTCCTCTACACAAAGGTGGTACTGCACACAATCTCTCAAATTACCAGCCAATCTCCATACTCTCTCCCACTATCAAAAATCTTAGGTTCATACAAAGCCAACTATTAAACCCCCTCATTAACAACAACCTCCTATTCCCCACCCAACATGGATTCCGCCCTGGACATGCACAGCCACAGTCTGACTTTCCGTCACTGATACTGCGACTAACGCTGTTGATGCTGGCCTATCAACTTCAGTACACCTGTTAGACCTATCAAAGGCTTTCAACACAGTGTTACACCATAAGTTATTACAACAATTACAATACTAGTATGCTCCCAAAGTGTGTTAACTTGGTTCTCCACCTACCTATATAATAGACAACAATCTGTTAGATGGCAAAACCAACAATCAGAGTATCTAGTCAATAATACAGGAGTCCCACAAGGATCCATTGTAGGACCTCTACTTTTCAATATATTCATTAATGGTCTTAATAAAGCTTCCCAACAAAGCACACTTGTCCAATATGCTGATGATTCAACTATCATCTCCTCCTCTGACAATTTCTCTAACCTCCAAAAGATCTCACAAGATGCATTCACATCCATAGAAACCTGGCTAAATGATGCTCAATTAATGTTGACCCCCCCAAAACTGAATTATTATGATTTTTTTCAGATAACAGTACAGAAATTGAACAGGTGAAAACTTCAATAATTCTAGGAATCACTACTGATGACAAAAACTCTCTTTCGAACAACACATTAAAAAAAAAAAACAAAACTTCAACCTTGGCAAACTATACTGACATATACTCTAGTTAGATACACAAACAAAAATAAAACTAGCAAGCACTTTACCTCTCCTGTCCCTTCTCTACGGAAGTCCCATTTTCACAAACCTCACATATCTCTCAGTAATAAACTGCAATACTGTTACTATAAGATAGCAACATTTGCTTCCAGCATGCCAAACCGTTCACACTTGGCTGGAATTTTACCACTATCTCTATTACACTCAGCTCTCACCCACAAGCTAATACTCAAACCTAATAACTGCCCTTCACTCCAATCTATTTTATAGACATACACCCCCACTAGAACCTTCAGGTCTTCAAATAAGCAACTTTTAAATATAGCCAAACCGAACAAAAGAGCTGGACAATGCCTATATTCCTATAACATTGCCAAACTATGGAATGTCCTCCCATCTTACATAACTCAACTAGACTCCGTAAAAGCCTTTAAAGCTGCACTCAAAACCCACTATCTAAATAATCCCACCTGCACCTGTGAAATACAGTGTAAACCTCCTTAATCCTGCACATCTAACTACTCACATCCCTACTTTTTAAACCTGTTATATTAACTCTTTCCTCTTCTCCGTTACTAATTTTCTTACCTATGGCAATATGAATTTATAGGTTCATAGGTTCATAGGTAGATACTAGGCTATCTGCCCTAGGGCATTTATAAGCCTAGCCAGAGTGTATTTGGCTTCCGCCTCCCTATTAGATTAGCCTACTGTGCCTCTGTTAAGTAGGTCACAGAAGGTACCCTTTAAGATTAGTTTACTGTGCCTCTGTAAAGTAGGTCACAGAAGGTACCCTTTAAGATTAGTTTACTGTGCCTCTGTAAAGTAGGTCACAGAAGGTACCCTTTAAGATTAGTTTACTGTGCCTTTGTCTAGCAGGGACAAGGAAGAGATCCCAGGGGTGAATTTGTGATTTCCCATCTCTTTTGTGTCCCTACTAGCCAGAGGCAGAGTAAACTAACCTCAAAAGGGCTACCTTCAGTGACCTACTATACAGAGGCACAGTGAACTAATCTAAAAGGGTGGCGAAAGCCAAACACACTCTGGCTTGGCTTATAAATGCCCTAGGGCAGATAGCCTAGTATCAACCTATGAACCTATGAATGCGTCCAGATTTCGCTTGAAGAGGGTCAGTGAGGGGCTATGTCTAACATGAACTGGGATTCTATTCCAGAGTGAGGGGAGCCTCTGGGAAATGAATCTGTCCCTCCAGCATGTCCTATTTATTTTTGTGCTGAGGTTTAAGTCCCTGGAGCGTGTAGCTCTAAGGGACCTGGATTTTATGAGGTGGAGCATATCCATTAATTTTGGGTTTGACATGGCTTTGTATGTCAGGCATAGATTTCCTTTGAGTAGGCGGTAAGCAACTGAGTAGAGCTGGAGTTTCTTTAGTCAAGCTGCATAGGTCATCTGTTTGTAGCCCATGATCCTCTTGGTGAGGTAGTTTTGGAGTCTCTCCAGTTACTGCAGGTGTCAGGTAAGGTACATCCCAAAAGGGGCATTGTATTCAATTATGGGCCTGATGAGTGACGAGTAGAGGGGCACAATGACCTCTCTTGATCTAGATGCGAACCCTTTTGTGATAAGGTGGGCCATTTAGAAGGTCTTCCTAACCACTTTGGCAACGTGATTATCAAAGGAGAGACTACTATCTACGTTGGTCCCCAAATCTCTAATTACTTCTTCCGTACTTAATGGATTACCACCTATGTGGTAATTTGTGGGCACCTTGTTTTTCCCAAAGGAGATGACTATGCACTTTTTAGCATTTAGCTTGAGGCCGTGGCTCTGGCACCAAGCATCCGTCTCTGTGAGACCCTTTTGGAGGATGCTTGTTTCAGATGGAGAGTTGATTATGGCCCCCAGTTTGCAGTCATCTGCGAACTTTGTCAGCCATAATCCCCCCGTGTTAGCCTGAACCTCACAGAAGTATATACCGAACAAGAGAGGTCCCAGAACTGAGCCCTGTGGGATGCCACTTGTAAATGGTTTGGATTCGGACATGGCACCTGTGATTCTGACCATGTGGGTTCTATCCCTGAGCCAGTTTGCAACCCATCTTGTGATCTAAGGGTTGATATTTAAGCTGGTAAGCTTATTTATGATGCCCAAGTGGGGTATTGTGTTGAAGGCTTTTGCAAGGTCCAGGTAGGCTGTGTGGACTACCTTGCCCTCATCTATGGCTTTGGTAACTGTTTCAAAGAAATCAACTAGGTTTAAGAGGCAAGATCTGCCCTTAACAAAGCTGAATTGGGTAGGGTCCAGTGTCTGGAGGCTCCCAATGTCTTTGTTTATGAGTTCCATGATAATACGCTCCATAGCTTTACAGACCAGACTAGTCAGGCTTATGGGGTGATAGTTCCCGGGGTCCATTGTGGCACCACCTTTGTGGAGTGGGACCACTGTAGATGTACGCCATTCTTTGGATACATATCCTGTAGTAAGGCTAAGTTTGAACAGTGACTTAATGTGAGGGTTCAGTTCTTCTTGGAGCTTGTGTAAGACACAGCCTGGGACACCGTCTGGTTCCATAGCTGCTGTGTTTCTTGCTTTGGAGAGGGCAGCTTTCACCTGTGCATCCGTGATATCAGGGAGGTTACATTCAGTTGGGATAGGCATTTGTTCCTTTGGGGGTGAAGGGGGGGAGAGGTTTGTGCTGAATCTGTCTGCCAGGATGTTGGCTATGTCTGCAGGTTCAGTATATTTTGTACCGTTATGCAACAATGCAGAGCATATCTGGGAGTTTCCACCCATATTCCTGACATAACTAAAGAAGGCCTTGTGATTATCTTTAGTGTCTAGGGCAATTTTTCTTTCGAAACTGGCCTTTGATGATTTTATGAGGGATCGAAGTTTCTTGCTAATACTGATCAGAGCTGCCTTCCCTTTTTGGGATTTTGCCCTGTCATGTAGTAGCTTCCTCCTTCTGTTGTATAGCTTATTTATGGCTGGGGTCCACCAGACAGGTCTCCTGTTTTTGGAGGAGTGAGTCTTGGTTTTATATGGGATAGCATGATCCATGCATTCCTACAGGTGCACATAGAATGCATTTGTAAAGGATTCTGTGGATTGGGCTGTATTATCCTCTGGCCCGGGGGCTTTGAAGGATTCCACCTCAGTCTTGAAAAGTGCAAAGTTGGCTTTTGAGAAATTCTTTACCGTGATTTCCTTGGCTGGGGGTGGGGAGAGGATATGGATATCCAGGGAAATTTGTTTATCATCTGATCTTACCAATGAGGGGTTTACCTCTGGTGGGGAACATAGAGTCCCCATGTTGGTGATGACCGGGTCCAATATGTTGTTCCCTCTTGTGGGAGTGGTGACCAGTTGTTCCATCGCGTTAAGAGTTTATAAATTCAAGGAACCGTTGGGCGAGGGTGTTTGGGCATGAGTAGTTTTCCCAGTCAATGTTTGGGTAGTTGAAGTCACCCAATAACATAGTGTTTGGAGAGACCTTCATATTCTTCAGTGTTCTCAGGAATGCCAAGTGGGGATCCTGTAATAGGGAGGGTGTTCTGTAGCAAGCTACAAACTGAAAGGCAGTTTTGCCCGCTGTTAGTTGCACATGGATGGTTTCCGATGCTTTGTGCAGTGCCACTAACTTGGAGGTGTAGGTATCTTTGATGAATATAGATGCCCCCCCTCCTTTTGTGCTTCGGTCTGAGTTTTGGGGTCGAAATGCATGGTATGAGTTATAACCTGGTAGTGCTGGGGTGCTCTCAGGAGCCTTGAACCAGGTTTCTGTTACTGCACAGACATCGATTTTCTCCATACTGAGGAGAGCCTCGAGTGCGTGCATCTTGAGGTTTAGACTTCTGGCATTGAATAGCATTACCTTTAGTTTTTTTATGCTTGGGTTGTCTATGGAGGTGGGTTTGTCCTTTGAGCCTTGCCTAAAAAGGCACTATGGGGGTGGCAAGAGCCTTGGCCAGTATACGAAAGCCTAAGGGTGACAGGTGCAAGCCGTCCCTAGCGAAGCAACATGGCTTGTCGAGCATGTCATCCCAGGCTGACAGACACTGGATCCCCTTTGAATGACACCAATACTTTAGCCAATTGTTGAAACTGATCATTTTGTCTTTATACTGTGGCATCATTCTTGGTGAGGGCAAGATGCTACTCAAGGTCAGGGTCATACCAGCCTGGGCTACATGATCAGAGAGCTCCTCTATGTCTCTTTTCCTGTAGTCCAGGGAGGTACGTCTCAGGTCATTCACACCAGCATGGGCAATGACGGAGTCATACTTGTACTTGCTTTGGAGTGACCTGAGTGCTTGCATTATGTGGCGGATCCTGGCACCCAACAAGCAGCTTACAGTGACCTTCTCCTTGTTCAGTCTGGTGAGCGGGACGTCAGTGTGCTGGACAATAGAGTCCCCTATAACAAGTGTATTTGCTGTGTTGTTTGGCCTTAAGGGCTGTGACTGTGAGGCACACTGATTTTGTGAGATATGTGATCTGTGGGTATTGTTGAGGGGTGGCTGTTGCTTGGATTTCTGCTTAGGAGGGTCTTTGCTGTTTAGGCAGATTTTTATTTAGATCCTCCGAGTATGTTTTTGTGTGTTTATGTGTTGGGTATGCAGATGCAATAGGTCTGTGTGAGACTGGATTTGTGGTGCGGGTGGTTACCTTTTCCTCCTGACTGACTGTGCCAGTCTTGGGTTGAGAGAGCTCTGCCTCCAGTTTGGCTGTGTAACTGCATCTCTCACATGTATTACAGTTTGTTGGATGGAGGAGAGGGTTGTCTGTGTACATAAGGCAATTGTAACATTGCCTCAAAATTCCCAGATTCATCAGCTGGACTGGAGAGTAACCCTGAAACTGACCCTTGGACATACCAGATTAGTATAGGGAACTGTTTTTTTACTGATCAGATTAGGGAAGGGGACTGATTTTTCACTTGATCAGGAAGGACCAATCGGGAGCCTAATACTTATAAGAAGTCAAGGAGGGTGTAGTGCTTTAGTTAGTTAGTGTTTCCTTATAAGAGCTGAGCAAGTGCACGGCTTTAGAAAGAGAATAGAGTGATTTATATTTATGATTGTATTTTCTGAATGGAAAAGTATTTTACTTTGTATTTTATTTTGTGATCTCTGAATAGAAAAATATTTACTTTGTATCTTTACAGTATGATAATATCTATGTACTTCAAATTTACACAATCCAACCCTGTCTTATGCTAATATATATATATATATATATATATATATATATATATATATATATATATATATATATATATATATATATATATATATATATATACATACATACTGGTATTTGGACTGTGTTTAAGTTTCTGTGTTGCCCATACCTTACTTGGATAGAAGGAAGTTACTCTGTTCCCAGTGAGTGGGGAGCTTTGAACAGCCTACCTGTCCTTGGAGGAGTGGTTTCAGCCCAGAAATTGTAGTTTATTGGCCATTTTGGGCTAATTTCTATCTCTTTTATCTTTCTGATATAAAAAAACGCATTTTTGTGGTTTTTTGCACTTGTATCAACTCAGCAAGATCCTGCCAGGTGTCCTGCAGAGTTCTACAGCACCAGAGAGAGAATAGAGAAACTTTGGAGTGTTTAAGTACGTTTATTCTGTTTTTTCCTGCTGTTTATTGTTAATTCTGCCTAAATGCCCAGTTTCTGGCATTTACTGATATTCTAGAAGCTCGTTTTCAACTGCATTTGTACTTATTTACTGCCTGCACTTTAAAAAGGTTGTTTTTGTTGCATATTGCATTATTTAATTGTATTTGGCTTCACACTCAAGTGTGATAGCCATTTCTATACCTTAAAAGTGTTTTTTTCTGTTGTATCTGCTATATTTTTGAAAAAAAAAAACAAAACCCCCCCCAAAAAAATCTTCCTATTTCCCACCTTTCTAAGCTAACAAAGTCTGGCTTCAGATATTTGCTGGTACCTGGACTGTGTTTAAGCTTCTGTGTTACCCATACCTTACTTGGATAGAAGGAAGTTACTCTGTTCACCAGTGAGAGTGAGGAGCTTTGAACAGCCTACATGTCCTTGGAGGAGTGGTTTCAGCCCAGAAATTGTAGTTTTATTGGCCATTTTGGGCTAATTTCTATCTCTTTTATCTTTCTGATATATAAAACACATTTGCGCAGTTTTGCGCATAGCACAGCGGCGGTTAGCAAGGGTTAAACTATCCCTTGCTCCACAGAGTCTGCTCTTCAGTTTTTCCCTTAGTACTAGCCAGTTCTTCCAGTTTTAGCACTCAAATCAGCACTTTCGGACTAGCACTTGCTCAAAAAAGAGATAGAAGCACAAATAAACTATAGTACTCGATCCCCAACATTTGTTTGTAGGGAACAGTCAAATTACTCTCCCCCACCAGCTCAACAAGAAAAAAGTTCCTCAACCCATTCAGGCATGTCCAAAGGTCAGTTCCCAGTGTATTCTCCTGTTCACCTGATGAATCTGGGTATCTTGAGGCAATGTCACAACTGCCTCATGTACACAGACAACCCTCTACTCCTAACACATGAGACCAAAATCTGCGAGAGATGCACTTACACAGCCAAACTTGAGGCAAAGCTGTCTCCAGCCACGACTGGAATAGACAGTCAAGAGAAGGTAACAACCTGCAACATCTCACACACCACACAAAGACCCACCACACCTGCAACTACAAATCCCACACATAGATACACAAAGACATACTTGGAAGTTCTAAATAAAAATATGCGGAAACAACAGAGACCTCTAAAGCAGACAAGTAAGCAACCTCCACCCACAAACACACCACAACCAACACATAACCTCCAAAACCAGTGTGCCACACAACCACAGCCCATAAGGCATAACATCATACCTATCACACTTGTAATAGGGGACTCCATAGTCAGGGACACTGATGTTCCACTCTCCAGGTTAGACAAAGAGAAGGTTACTGTCAGCTGCTTGTCGGGTGCCAGAATCCGCCACATCATGCAGGCACTTAGGTCACTCCATAACAAGTACAAATATGACTCTGTTATTGTCCATGTTGGTGTGAATGACCTGAGATGTAGCTCCCCTGGACTACATGAAAAGAGAAATAGAAGAGCTCTCTGATCATGTAACCAAGGTAGGTATGTCCCTAGCCCTAAGTAGCATCTTACCTTCACCAAGAATGATACCTCAGTACAAGGAAAAATGATAAATTTCAACATTTGGCTAAGCTTCTAGTGTCATTCAAAGGGGATCCAGTATCTGTCTGCCTGGGATGACATGCTTGACAAGCCACGATGCTTCACCAGAGATGGCTTGCACCTGTCACTCCTGGGATTCAGGATACTGGCCAAGGCTCTTGCCACCCACATAGTGCCTTTTTTAGGCAAGGCTCAAAAGACAAACCCACTACCGTAATAAGTACCAGTGATAAAAAAACTGAGGGTAATGCTGCTCAAAGCCAGGAGTTTAAATATCAAAATGCACTCACTCAAGGCCCTTCTCAAAATGGAGAACATCGATATCTGTGCAGTAACTGAGACATGGTTCAGGGGTCAAGAGAGCACCCCAACGATTCCAGGCTACAAATCATACCACACATTTCGGCCACAAAACCTGGACCGAAACACCAAGGGAGGAGGCATATCCATATTCATCAAGGATAACCACAACTCCGGACTAGTTGCAAAGTATGATGCCTCAGAAATCATCCAAGTGCAACTGGTAATGGGAAAAACTGCAATCCAGATTGTAGCTTGCTACAGATCACCATCCTTGCCCCAAGACCCCCACTCCTCATTCCTCGAGGTACTGAAAAACATGAGGGTCCGACTAAACACCCTAATACTGGATGATTTAAATTACCCAAACATCAAATGGGAGAACTACTCAAGCATTAATACCTTTGCTCAATGCTTCCTGGAATATATTAACTCATATGCCCTGGACCAGCTTATCAACACCCCTACAAGGGGCAACAATATACTGGACCTGGTCATCACCAACATGGGGGACAAGTGCTCCACATCCGAGGTAAATCCCTCGTTGGTTAGATCAGACTATAAACTCATCACCCTTGATATCCACATACCACCCCCCCAAGAAAACCACAGTTCAAAATTTCTCCAAAGCAAACTTTATGCTGCTTAAAACGGAGGTGGAAAACTTCGTCACCCCCATGCAGAATGACAACTTGGTTGAATTCTTCTGTAGCCTACACAAAAGCACTCTACAAGCACTTACATGAGTGCATGGACCATGCTATTCCGAACAAAACCAAGACCAGTTCCTCCAAAAAAAGGAAACCAGTCTGGTGGACCCCAGTCATAAACAAGCTCTATAATAGAAGGAAGAAATTATTACAAAAAAGAGTAAAAACCCAGGAATGGAGGAGCACCCAGACCAACCTTAGCAAAAAGCTAAGATCCCTTATAAAATCCTCAAAGGCGAGCTTTGAAAGAAAAATCGCAAATGACACCAAAGACAACCACAAAACATTTTTTGACTGTGTCAAGAACATAAATGGCAATTCTCAGATCTATTCTGAGCTACAGTATAATGGTTCAAAATTCACGGAACCAACTGATATTGCCAATATACTGGCAGATAGGTTCAGTGCAAACTTTACCCCACCCTCACCCCCTAAAGGGCCCATATCTATACCAGGTGAAAACGGCACTTTCTAAAGCAAAAAATACAGCATACATGGGACCAGACAGCATCCCCAGGCTGCGTGATACATGAACTCCAAAACAAACCAATCCCTCACCTGAATATCATGTCCAACCACAGCCTCTCCTCAGTCTACGTGCCCACTGAGTGGCACATGGCAATGGTTGTCCTGTTTCACAAAGGAGGAACCACCACTGACCCTGGGAACTATCGCCCCATAAGCCTGACGAGCCTCGTCTGTAAGGCCATGGAGCGCATCATCATGGAACTCATAAACAATAACATTGGGAACCTACAAACCCTAGACCCTACCCAGTTTGGTTTTGTAAAGGGCAGGTTATGTCTCCTAAACCTTGTTGACTTCTTCGAGACAGTAACCATAGCAATCGATGAGGGAAAGGTGGTCCACATGGCATACCTTGACCTTGCAAAAGCCTTTGATACTATTCCCCACTCGGGAATTATAGACAAACTCACTAACCTAAATATAAACCCCTACATCACAAGATGGGTTGGTAACTGGCTCACAGACAGAACCCATACAGTGAAAATAGGAAACGCCAGATCCAACTCCAAACCTGTGACAAGTGGAGTGGGCTCAGTCTTGGGACCTCTCCTGTTTGGTATTTACTTCTCCGAGGTACAAGCAAACACAGAGGGACTATGGCTAACAAAGTTCACAGTTGACTGCAAACTGGGCGCCATAACTGAGACTCCTACTGACATAGATATCCTTCAAAAGGGGCTCACTGAAAGAGATACATGGTGCCAAAATCATGGCCTCAAGCTAAATGCCAAAAAGTGCATTGTCATCCCCTTCGGGAAAAATCAAGTATCTACCAATTACCACATAGGTGGTAGCTCACTTAACACAGACAGTGTGATAAGAGACCTAGGGACCCAGGTGGATAGTAGCCTCTCCTTTGATAACCACATCACTAAAGTGGTTAGAAAATCCTTCTACATTGCCCACCTTATCACAAAAGGGTATGCATCTAGAAAAAAGGAAGTTATTGTCCCCCTCTACTCATCATTCATTAGACCCATTATTAACTACAATGTCCCATTCAGGATGTACCTTACTAGACACCTGCAACAACTGGAGAGGCCTCAGAAATAACTCACCAAGAGGATAACGGGCATAAAACAGATGCCCTATGCCACCAGACTAAAAAAACTTCAACTGTACTTGGTTGCATACCGGCTACTCAGAGGTGATCTCTGCCTCACATACAAGGCTATGTCAAACTCCGAATTGCTGGAAATGCTCCACCTAAGGAAAATCCAATCTACCCGAGCTACACGCTCTAGGGACCTAAACCTGACCTCAGGAATAAACAGGACTTGTTGGAGGGACAGATTCGTATCCCAGAGACTCCCCTTGCTCTGGAATAATGTTCCCCATATATGTAAGGAAGAGCTCCTCATTGGCACTCCTTAAGAAGAATCTTGATGAGTGGATGGGGAACAGGAAATTCACCCCAGGAATCACTTATGTGGCTCTGCTTGACAAAGGTGCAGGTAACTAAACCGCGTGGGAGGTGCAAGTGAAACAGTTTGGCTAGGCTTAATTATGCCCTAAGGCCAATAGCCTAGTACCTACCTATAAACCTATGAACCTATATATGTGTGTGTATGTATATATATATATATATATATATATATATATATATATATATATATATATATATATATATATATATATTCTATATTAACCTTGTATTTTTCTGTGGAATATTTGAATACTGTGGAGCTTTTCTCCTTGAGCCTCCACTGAAAATGAGTTTCTGACCCAGTGGTCTTTCCCGGTCAACAAATGTCAATAAATAAATACATAAAATAAATAAATAAATGATTTGAGTAGTAACCTTGGTACATGCAAAATTAATATTAGAAAAAAACAATTAAAATGTGTTTTGCAGGAGGACAAGGCCCCCTTACTCTCTGTCAATTATATATCTATATCTATATCTGTATCTATATCTATATCTATATCTATATCTATATCTATATCTATATCTATATCTGTATCTGTATCTGTATTTATATCTATATCTATATCTGTATCTGTATCTGTGTCTGTGTCTGTGTCTGTGTCTGTATCTATATCTATATCTATATCTGTATCTATGTCTATATCTATATCTGTATCTGTATCTGTATCTATATCTGTATCTGTATCTGTATCTATATCTATATCTATATCTTTATATATATCTATATCTATATCTACATTTATATCTTTATCTATATTTATATCTATACCTATATCTGTATCTGTAGCAATATCTATATCTTTATTTATATTTATATCTATATCTATATGTATATCTATATCTGTATCTATATCTATATCTACATCTATATCTATATCTATATCTGTATCTGTATCTGTATCTATATCTATATCCATATCTATATCTGTATCTGTATCTGTATCTGTGCCTATATCTATATCTATATCTATATCTATATCTATATCTATATCTATATCTGTATCTATGTCTATATCTGTATCTGTATCTATATCTATATCTGTATCTGTATCTATGTCTATATCTATATCTGTATCTGTATCTATCTCTGTATCTATATCTGTATCTGTATCTGTATCTATATCTATATCTATATCTATATCTATATCTGTATCTATATCTATATCTATATCTATATCTGTATCTGTATCTGTATCTATATCTGTATCTGTATCTGTATCTGTGTCTGTGTCTGTGTCTGTGTCTATATCTATATCTATATATGTATCTATATCTATATCTGTATCTATGTCTATATCTATATCTGTATCTGTATCTATGTCTATGTATCTATATCTATATCTGTATCTATGTCTATATCTATATATGTATCTGTATCTATATTTATATCTTTATCTGTATCTGTATCTATATCTATATCTATATCTTTATATATATCTATATCATATCTATATCTATATCTACATTTATATCTTTATCTATATTTATATCTATACCTATATCTGTATCTGTAGCAATATCTATATCTTTATTTATATTTATATCTATATCTATATGTATATCTATATCTGTATCTATATCTATATCTATATCTGTGTATCTGTATCTGTATCTATATCTATATCTATATCTATATCTGTATCTGTATCTGTATCTGTATCTATATCTATATCTATATCTGTATCTATATCTATATCTGTATCTGTATCTGTATCTATATCTATATCTATATCTATATCTATATCTATATTTATATCTATATCTATATCTATATCTGTGTCTGTGTCTGTGTCTGTGTCTGTGTCTGTGTCTGTATTTGTATCTGTATCTGTGTCTGTGTCTGTGTCTGTGTCTATATCTATATCTATATCTATATCTATATCTATATCGACATGGTCAATCACCAGCAGTTGCTCCACACACTGGAAACCTTTCATCTTAGCAAATCAACCATAAGTTGGTTTAATGCTTACCTCTCTTGTAGAAAACAGGCGGTTCAATGGCAAAACAGTCTATCAGACCTACTCCCCACTAATATCGGTGTTCCCCAAGGCTCTATTCTCGGTCCCCTTCTCTTTTCCGTTTTTATAAATGGTCTACACTCTATCATTCCCAAAGCCACCTGTATTCAATATGCAGATGACTCCACCCTGATCTGCTCTGACGTCTCTCTCGACAAACTCCAAGTCACAACCCAAAACTGCTTTACCATAGTCGAAAAATGGTTTTCGGAACTAAAACTCTTACTTAACCTAACCAAAACCAAATTACTTCTGTTTTCCCCCACTCCAACTACCTCCCAAGGAAAAGAACCTCCTAATACCAACAACCCAACCTTCCGTGTGTCCTCCAACAATGGGACCATAATCGTACCTGTCTCCCACACCAAACTACTAGGGGTGACCATAGACCACAAGCTTAAATTTGATACGCACATTAGCCTGTCCATTAAGTCGGTAAACAAGAAACTCGGGTCCATGTATAGAATAAAGAACTTCTTAACCCCGCACACCAAACTAACTATCGCCCGCACCCACCTCCTCTCATCACTTCTTTACGCCTCCCCGATTTTCTCCTTCCTTAACAAGAGAGAGCTCAATAAACTATCTACAACCTATAACCATATAGCCAGATTCATAACAGGAATGCCCTATCGCACCCATCACTGCCTAAACCTAAGGACACTGGAATGGTTAAAATTGCCCAACATTCTCAAACTCAACCAACTCACTGAGGCATTTAAAATAATCAACCATCCAGACAAAACCCCCTCATTGAGCAAAATACTTACCCCCTACTCCCCTACTCCAACCTTACGTCCCTCAGGTCATCTAAAAGTCTTCAAGTGCAGACCATCAAATCTAACAACTCGGGAGGTGAAGCTCTCTATGCCAACTCCATTGGTAAATCCTGGAATTCCCTCCCAAACAATCTAAGACTCACGACCTCTCTTCACCAATTCAAAAAACACCTCAAAGAATTCCTGAAGTCCCAATGGCTATGCCCTTGTTCTAATCCAGACTAACAGCAAACATCCCAGGCCCAGCTAAACCTCTACCCAACCCAAATCCTTAAGGGTTCACAATGTAGCCATGTTAGAGCATCTACATAAGTTTGTTCCTGTTTTAAACATTATGTAAAACCTACTTGTTTGCTTTTTTATTCCTATGTGTATAATAATAATTCTTGTTCTGTTTTTTTTTTTTTTTTTTTTTTTTTTTTTTTTTTATTTTGTTTATGTACCTCTGTTTTCTGGAGCTTTTCTCCCCGGGCCTCTACTGAAAATGGATATGTATCCAGCTAGACTAGCCCGGTCAACAAATGTAAAATAAAATAAAATAAATAAATAAATATCTGTATCTATATCTATATCTGTATCTATGTCTATATCTATATCTGTATCTGTATCTGTATCTATGTATCTATATCTATATTTGTATCTATGTCTATATTTATATCGGTATCTGTATCTATATCTGTATCTGTATCTATATCTATATCTTTATATATATCTATATCTATACCTACATTTATATCTTTATCTATATTTATATCTATACCTATATCTGTATCTGTAGCAATATCTATATCTTTATTTATATCTATATCTATATGTATATCTATATCTGTATCTATATCTATATCTATATCTGTATATGTATCTGTATCTGTATCTGTATCTATATCTATATCTATATCTATATCTGTGTCTATATCTGTATCTGTGTCTGTGTCTATATCTATATCTGTATCTGTATCTATGTCTATGTATCTATATCTATATCTGTATCTATGTCTATATCTATATCTGTATCTGTATCTATATCTATATCTGTATCTGTATATATGTCTATATCTATATCTGTATCTATATCTATATCTAGATCTATATATCTACATATCTATATCTATATCTATATCTATATCTATATATCTATATCTGTATATGTATCTGTATCTATATCTGTATCTATATCTGTATCTATATCTGTATCTGTATCTGTATCTATATCTATATCTATATCTAAATCTATATCTATATCCATATCTGTATCTATATCTGTATCTGTATCTATATATATATCTATATATATATATCTATATCTGTATCTATATCTCTATATCTATATCTATATATCTATATCTGTATCTATATCTATATCTGTATCTGTATCTATATCTATATCTATATCTATATCTGTATCTGTATCTATATCTATATCTATATCTGTATCTGTATCTATATCTATATCTATATCTGTATCTGTATCTGTATCTATATCTGTATCTGTATCTGTATCTATATCTGTATCTGTATCTGTATCTGTATCTATATCTATATCTATATCTATATCTGTATCTGTATCTGTATCTGTATCTGTATCTGTATCTGCATCTGCATCTGCATCTGCATCTGTATCTGTATATCTGTATATCTGTATCTATATCTATATCTATATCTATATCTATATCTATATCTATATCTGTATCTGTATCTGTATCTGTATAACTCTGAGATCACACAATATTGGACTAAGGTTCCCCTACACACACACACACACACACACACACATATATATATATATATATATATATATATATATATGTGTGTGTGTGTGTGTGTGTCTGTATACTGCACTTTTTCATTTAATTATTTTATTTGGTAAGCAGGCTGGGGGGCTGGTCTAGAAGGATAATTTTTGCAACAAATGGCCCAGAGCAAAATGACACAGATAAATAATTACAAAGTGGTTACACAATAAAGTGACCGAAGCAGAAAATATAATAGACACATGAGCAGTTGTTAAATATGAGGACATTATGACCAGAAAAAATAATGTTAATCTTATAGGTGTCTGTCTTTCTTTATATCTACTGTAAAATTATATAACAAGTTGCTGTTTTTTTTCTGATAACTGTTGTACAGCTCCCTGTTGTGAACAACTGTTTCAGGCCATGCTGCCTTTCCTTTATTATCAAGTCATAAATTCCTTGTCAGTTAGAGGATATCCTGATCCTTTTTTGATGGAAGGTTAAAACGAGGTAGGTACCAGTGTGTATTTACCTTGGAATCATTGAAATGCCGAGACTTATATTTTGGTTAGCCTAAGCGGGCACACAAACTTTGTGAGTGATGTTTACTTTAACAAGGGTTTCAGCTGGCCATGGTTTTAGGTAAGGTGGTGCCAGACCATCTGATTACCTTTGACCTCTGAAGTACAAGATGTTAGCTCTGCAGATCGATTATGAATACTTCACATCTGGATGAAGCTCAGACCAAGAAGTGCCTCAGAGAGAGGTTATACCAGACTGTATTCATTGTGAAATCTCATGTCCTTAGAAGACAGTAGCAAGAGTTTATTATCTTCTAAATACATTTTATTCAGGCAGCAGGTTCATAATCTTGTTTTGCAGTAAACTGGCAAAAGCAGTGGTACTTTTGCAAACATCAAAGTTAGTATAATACTGACAATGTCTATGTTTTTATCAAGAGAATGTCTTTGAATGTACAACCTGCCACTTAAAACATTCTTGCAAATCCCACCTTACAATAACATTAACATATCACAACTGTGATGAACTTAGAACTATTCACAACATTGTCACAAAAGTCTCGTTTCATTTCATACTCCCCTGTAAATTCACAATTACATGATACCGTTTTATCATACTGTTTACTTGAAGTTACATAACTATAAAGTCATAGCTCTACCGTGCTATTTTTCTTAGTCTTTATAGTACTGTTTGTACATCGTATTGTTCTTTTCTTTTATATTTTCATAACATAAGCACACTATCAATGCATGTTATACACTTATTAAACACAACTGCATGTCTTTATTGATACAGTAGTATTTTATATGCTTTAATTAGTTTTATTTGTCTGAGTTCCTTCTGAAAACGGGCTTTTCCCAGCAGGACAAAATCAGTCAAAGAAAGATAAAGAAAGAAAAAAAGCCTGGATTCCTGATAAGCATTTCTTGCAATATTGTAGGTAATTATAAGTGTTAATAACTGCAAATAACAGTTTTTGTGGAATTGTAAGCTTAAATGTAACAAGAAAACTAGGTTAACATTTTTCACACATGAGAGAGGCTAAACATTATATAAATAATCAAATAACGAAAATGTCCGCACGGAGTTAATGCTCTAATGTAAACAGCAAAAATCAAATAAATAGATAACCAACAAGAGAGCAAAACAATGAAGGGGTATAAAACGCTGATGTAAAGTCCCATAGACCAAATAACTCCAAGTCCATCAGATGCAATATAATCCAACGCAGTTCAGTAGTAAAAAAGGAAGTTTATTGCAATATAAGTAGGTTAGCGCTTTCGCTGAATAGCTTCTTCAGACCTTAATACAAGTAAGTCAGCAGTATTCAACATTTTAAATATACAAAAAGGCGCGAAACTTAAGAATACTCCTTAAAGCTATATCAACCCATGTTAAAACACATTCTAAAATGCCAAAACATATGCATTAAAAAATGCATCATTATGAAACAAGTCATTAAAAAGTGTATATATTGTTACATACAATTGCTGATACTTAATGAATTATGTGCATGTAAATTCAATATTAAAATTCAAATTGTTCTAAAATTCTAAATCTAAAGGAATGATCTGAATTTTAGAACAGGTTTTCAAAACTCACAGAAGGGGAGGTATTGAGAGCTACACTGAGGCTAGAGAGACACATTGGATCATTAGGTTTAGATCTGACATGCCACCAGGACTCAATGGAAAAGTTCCTTTACGTCCACTTTTGAAGTTGAGGAGGTTAAGATACAATAAATGAATTTGAATTTTAAGCTCATTGTCTCAGAATGATTAGAGGTCCACTAAGGGCTTTATAAGTTATGCTCTTAATAAGTTATTAGTTTTTAAATATTGAATTTACATGCACATAATTCATTAAGTATCAGCAATTGTATGTAACAATATATACACTTTTTAATGACTTGTTTCATAATGATGCATTTTTTAATGCATATGTTTTGGCATTTTAGAATGTGTTTTAACATGGGTTGATATAGCTTTAAGGAGTATTCTTAAGTTTCGCGCCTTTTTGTATATTTAAAATGTTGAATACTGCTGACTTACTTGTATTAAGGTCTGAAGAAGCTATTCAGCGAAAGCGCTAACCTACTTATATTGCAATAAACTTCCTTTTTTACTACTGAACTGCGTTGGATTATATTGCATCTGATGGACTTGGAGTTATTTGGTCTATGGGACTTTACATCAGCGTTTTATACCCCTTCATTGTTTTGCTCTCTTGTTGGTTATCTATTTATTATATAAATAATAATTCCATTTGGATTGAGTTGTATAGTATACCATGCAAAATAGTTGTTTCCTTTGCTAATACACTGATTTGTATTAAAAGAAAAAAAAATGATGTGCCTGTGAAAGTGTTAACTCATCCTTTGGGTAATTTAGTGCAGACTCTCTGTATGAAAGCTGTGTGTATTCAATTATTTTTTTTTATTTTTCTAAAACGTTGTTCCTTGTTGGCTGAATTAAGATAAACAGATGATATCTGTCTGCTCAGTGGTTTTATTTCCACGTTTTCTCACTCAGGGGGCTCCACTATCAGTAAGAGGGTTCCATTTTCAGTAAGGGAGCTCCATTCTCAGTAAAAGGCTCCATCCTCAGTAAGGGGGTCCATTTGCTGTAAGGAGGGGTCTATCCTCAGTAAGAGAACTCCATTTTCAGTAAGAGGGCTTCATTCTCAGTAAAGAAGTTCCATCTTTACTAAGGGGGGGGTCTATTCTCAGTAAGGGTGACTCTATCCTCAGGAAGGATACTCCATTCTTGGTAAGGGGACTCTATCCTCAGCAAAGGGGTCCATTCTCAGTAAGGGGGCTCTATCGTCAGTAAGGGGGTTCCATTTGTTTCATTGTTGTGAAGTTGCAAAAGTTTTCAGAATCTGTTGCCTGCATTATGCATTTATAGAACCTTCCCTGTTCACACACCCCTTATATTTCATTCCCTATAGAGGCAGCTTCAGACAGAGTGGCAGCATTTGCTTTCTACACCTTTTCTGTAAACTTTTTAAAGCAACCCTATAATATATCTGAACAGGTACCTGAGCAGTTCATGTGATTATGTCTTCCACCCTACTCCATTTATTGCATTCCAAAAAGTTTGATTTTACATTGTTCTCTCTTCATATAGTTTTGGCAATTTTGCCATAAATGCTGTAATTCAAATTTTCTTAAAGAAGTGCATGGATAGGCTGTTTTTCACTGTTTTAATCTTTTTGTACATTTCACCTCAGTCCTTCTCTTCTGCATACACATAGATCCCATCTTTCATCTTTTCTTTTCATTTTTTTCTACTTCGGTGGTATTTTAACAGTAGTGTCCCTTAAACTTCATATTTAAACCCATTTCTTGTCATTTTTGCCTTATTTAAGTATACTACACTGCTGTTAGCATTAACAAAATTACTGATGTGATTCTTTTATTCTGATAAACAAAACTGTTGAAATTGGACAGATATCGACACAGTGTTTCAGAAAGGTGCTTTTATCAAACTTTGCTGAAGAAAACAAATACTTAATTTTTGTTCGCAAAACCCTAAGATTTGCATTTGTTTGAGTAATGATGATCGTGATGATAATTATATTAAGTAGCAGGGGGTGTGGGTGTACAGTCCCTCACACAGAAGTGTGTGGAGAGGGTTCTAACCTCACATAAGCTGCTAATATTGAAACAATTTCTATTTGCACTCTTTTGATTTCAGAGTTGTGCAATTAAAGCCATATATTAAGGGTAGATCTTGTCTACAGCTCTATGATAAGGGCACATCCTGTGTAATGAATCTAGTAAAATTTAAGGGGGTAACACATGAGCATGAAGGTAACCATTGGAGTCTTTTGGAGATCTGTGTTAGGATCTCTGTTATTCAGCATTTACTTCTCTGATCTCCAAATTAAAACAGGGATTTCTGGTTAACCAAGTTTGCAGATCATTGTAAACTGGGTGGTGTACTTAAATCCTCTGCTAATATGCTGAAGTTGCAACTTAAATTTTCAAATGTTAATATCTGGTGTGCTAAAAATACTGGCTAAAAATAAATGCTAAAAAGTACAATATTGTTACATTTGGTAATAGTCCCCCACCCAGCTTGCTGTAAAGACAGCATCACACTCCAGAATTAAGATGTTGTGAGAGACCTTGGAACATGGGTAGATAATTCCTTCTCTTTTGACCATCTTGTTGTAATGATGGTCAGGAAATCTTTCTATATGGTGTAGCTGATCATAAAGGATATCTCCTAGTTCCAAAGAAGTCGTCACCTCTCTGCATTCTGCACTGATCAGGCCCATCACAGAATACAATGCTCCCCCTCGGGATGCATCTTACTAGACATAGGATCATAGGAAGTTACTAAGCTATTGGCCCTGAGGCCCTTACAAACTTAGCCAAGAAGATAGCCGATGTTCTGACAAGTCAGCACCCAATGTTCTTGTCAAGCAGGGAAACAGGTAAAATTACAGGGCGTATTTTCTGTTTCCCATCCAGTTATCCAGGTTGCACTTAAAAAAGGTTACTGTGGTACTCTGCTTGATGCGGAGAGGGAGTCTATTCCACAGAAGTGGGAGTGTCTAGGACACAAATATGTCCTGCCAACAAGGCCTATTGATGTAACAGATAAGGTTTAGGTCACACGTGTGGGTTACTCAAGTGCAGCAGTCCCATGAAAGTGGGGTCTGAGATTGCTTTGTATGCCAGATAGAGGTCACCTCTGAGGAGTCTGTATGAGACTGAGTAGAGGGACAGGGCTTTTAGCCTATCTATATATGGTAGATGCTTGAGGCCCTGGATTCCTTTGGTGAGGCACCTCTGTGGTCTCTTCAGCTACTACATGTGCTTTGTGAGGTACATGCTGAAAGGGGCATTTTACTCAATAATGGGTCTTATAAGGGAAGAATACAGGGATAGTATGACCTCCTTGTCCCTCAATGAGATACCCTTACTAATGATGTGGGCCATGTAGAAAGCTTTCCATACAATGGAGGCAATATGGTGGTCAAAAGTTAGTTTGTTATCAGCCTGGGTGCCCAAGTCCCTCACAACTGATTGCATACTTAGGACCTTGTTATTAATGTGATAACTTGAGGGGACGTCACTCTTCCCAAAAGGGATGATGCATTTTTTGGCATTCAATTTGAGGCCATGTTTCTGGCACCAGTAATTTGTTTGGGTGAGACTCTCTTGGAGGATGTCCACATCCCTAGGGGAATTGATGACACCACCCAACTTGCAGTCATCTGTAAACTTGGTCAGCCATAGCCCACTGGTTTTGGCTTGCACCTCAGAAAAGTATATCCCAAACAACAGAGGCCCCAAGACTGATCCCTGGAGTATACCACTCATTATGGGATTACTGCTTGAGGTGGCTTCCCCTGCTTTGGCTAGGTGGGTTATATCAGTGAGCAAGTTTGCTACCCATCTGGTAACATATGGATTGATGCCTAGTTGAGAGAGTTCATCTATTATACCAGAGCGGGAAATAGTATCAAAGGCTTTGGCCAGGTCAAGGTAGGCAGTGTGCACATTTTCCCTTGTCCATGGCTTTGGTTACTGTCTCAATGAAGTCAACCAAATTTAACAGGCATGACCTCTCCTTGATGAAACCAAATTGTGTGGGATCAAGTGTTTGGAGGTTGCCAATGTCCTTGTTTATGAGTTCCGTAATAATCCATTCCTTGGCCTTGCAGATCAGGCTCGTTAGGCTGATAGGTCTATAATTTCCTGGATTGGTGGATGCTCCACCTTTGTGCAAATGGATGACAGTGGCTGTCCTCCACTCAACTAGGGCAAAGCCGGTACTCAAGCCTTGGTTGAATAAGGTGCTTAATGGTGCTGAAAGTTCCTGCCCGGGTTCATGTAGGATGCAACCTGGGATGTTATTAGGTCCCATGAAGGCTGTATTTTTGCCTTTGAGAGGGCAGTGATGACTTGACCCTAGAAATAAGGTGAGGGAGGCAGGGTCTGGGGATGTCCTGATTTACTGATGGGAGGACAGAGAGGTGAAATTTTCACTGAACCTATCACCATATTAAGCATCTGGACAGACCTCAAAGTTTCCTAACAAAAAAAAAGATCACAAGCCTAAATGAGCTGAGCTACTCGGAGAGAATGGAAGCTTGGTTCCTGTATTCAGTGTCCAATAGACTCCTTGGGTGATTGGTGCCTTGCTTTTCGGGCCATAAAAGATCTAGCAGTGAAAAAACTCTTATATCTCCATAAATCAAACAGTCCAGTGAACACTAGGACCACAAATATGAATGTTCTTTAGCAAATAAACAAATCATGGTGGAGAGACAGATTTGTCATGCAACAACTACCTCCTCTGTGGAATAAACTTTCATTCTAGATCAAACAATGTGACAAATTATCTTCCCTTAAAAAAGAGTTAGACAATTGAATGGGTATTCACAATCATGCTAGCTTAACTGGCTAGGGTAAGTGGAGCATGTATGTAGTTTGCATAATGGCTGAGGTGTTTACCTCTGTTTTTGAAGAGAAATTGGCTAAGCTTAAAATGGCCCATAACGGCAGCCACCCTAGTGGCTTTGAGCCTATGCTACATTTTGGTTGGGGGTTGGGATAATGGTTAAGGTGTTTACCTCATAAAAACAATGTAGAGAGTTTGATTCTCACCTCAGAAAGCATGGCTAGGCTTATAAAGGCTACAACAGGTATTAGCCTAGTAAGCACCCAGGAACCTGTCATCCTTGAAAAAGGTGTTATAGTCTAAGGGTGGATACTGGTAAGGTGTAAATGTCCCCAGGGCCCAGTTGCTTTGTATTTTCTATAATTCTGTGTTTAACATTTTTTTGCAAATTCTAGTTCCTATTTCTTGCTTTCTTGCATGTTATCTGTCCACAGTCCTTCTAAAGGTATGCCTTCGCTGTACTTGTACGCTGTACATGTGGGCGGCACAGTGGTGCAGCGGTTAACGTTGTCGCCTCACAGCAAGAGGTTCTCCGGTTCGATTATCGGCTGGGGTGCCTTCTGTGTGGAGTTTGCATGTTCTCCCTGTGTTCGCGTGGGTTTCCTCTGGGTACTCCGGTTTCCTCCCACATTCCAAAGACATGCATCTGGAGCATTTCTCCCCGGGCCTCCACTGAAAACAGGCTCTGTGGAACCTAGTCGGACATTCCCGGTCAACAAATGTTAAATAAATAAAATAAATAAATAAAATAATAAATAAAATAATACTTTTTACTTTCCATTATTGCCACTGCTCCGTTTACATTGTACATAATACCGTTATAGATGTAACATTGTACATAATACCGTTATAGATGTAACATTGTACATAATATTGTCATAGATATAACATTGTACATAATACCGTTATAGATGTAACATTGTACATAATACCGTTATAGATGTAACATTGTACATAATATTGTCATAGATATAACATTGTACATAATACCGTTATAGATGTAACATTGTACATAATACCGTTACAGATGTAACATTGTACATAATACCGTTATAGATGTAACATTGTACATAATACCGTTAAAGATGTAACATTGTACATAATACTGTCATAGATGTAACATTGTACATAATACCATTATAGATGTAACATTGTACATGATACCGTTAAAGATGTAACATTGTACATAATACTGTCATAGATGTAACATTGTACATAATACCGTTATAGATGTAACATTGTGCATAATACCGTTATAGATATAACATTGTACATAATACCGTTATAGATGTAACATTGTACATAATACCGTCATAGATGTAACATTGTACATAATACCGTTATAGATGTAACATTGTGCATAATACCATTATAGATGTAACATTGTACATAATACCGTTATAGATATTTAAACAAATATATGATCTGGTCAAGTATTTCGATATATTGAATAGGATATAGAAACAAAGTAGATGTTTAGAATGAATATTAATCATTATAGCTCTTTAATAGATTTATTTATGTTTAAATTGATTATTTATTCGCAGTCAATAATTCAAATGTATTACAAAAAGAGTTTTTCATGAAGTATATGACTGTTTAAAATGTCGTGGGTATATGAGATGTTGTTTCCCGTTTAAAATAATACCTTACTAGCTTGTTTTAATTGATGCTCTTAATTGAGTAATTGGTGGAAGATTTTGTATATAAGGGCAGAAGTTTTTATTTTTGATTGTAACCTGATGAAGCGCACCGGGATGGTGCGTGAAAGCGCTTGTTCTCCTTGTTAAAATAAATTATCGCATTTGACGTTGGAAGGAACCTTTGGATGGTCATTTTCTGCTTGTTGCTGTTACTTTTATTATTTATTTGCTTATTTGACCAGCACACGATGGATTCACTTAACATAGAGCTTGACTACAATCCGGCAGGTACAAGCGGTACCGACAACTGGAACAACTTGTTTCATCAACAGGATAATTCTTTGCTCAATTTTGATATTAAAAGCAATGCTCCGCATATCGTAATGCAAGATACTGAGAACTTACAGGATTTCTATGGGGCATTAAGAACTTTGGAAAATGATTTGTACAAACTCCATCGGCTCATATGGCAGAGAAGGCATATGGAGGCTTGCTTGCATTTCAAAGTGGTTCCGCATGGCATGCGAGTTTTGTGCATGCCAAGCTATGGGGACAGCCATCCGGAACTTCTGCGAAGATGGCAGCAGCTGAACATTGAATTTGGAGCCAAGTATATTAATCTATTAATAGAGTATTTTTCCCCCATAGAAGCGGACTTGATCGCTAAAGTAGAGGGTGAGCATAAAAGTTTAACAACTAATTATAAAAGTGAACTTTGTGTTTCTAAACTTAATAACATGCTTAGGCAGCTCACGCAATACAGTAATAGACTTGAGCAAATTAAGCTTAAGAAACTGAAACGGGATTGTCAGGATTTCCAAATGGGCCGCATTTTTGTATGGCCGAGGGCTAATGGAATTGAATCTGAACCTGTTAATTTAACAGGTGCTTCTCAAATTAGCACGTCAGAGCTAATAACCCATGTGGATACATTGAATGAACTCTCCATAAATAAGGAGCTCGACAAGCAGAGGCAGAGGCAAGAGGAAACTGTTGGGAGAAACACCGGAACCAAAGAGAAAGACAAGGAACTGAACATTTTGTTTTTCAATTTGACTTCCAGAGAATTTACTGCTGATGAACAATCTATTCTTAACAAAGGTTTATCTTTTATCCCTTCCAGAGGAAGTGAGCTCTCTGAAACTTTGATAGCACTTCGCCTTTTTGCGAGGAAGCTATCACTCAAGGTACTGTTTTTAGATTCTATGAATAATGAGTTAGCATATGAATCACAGGCTTGTAAAAGGAAAAGTTTGTTTATGCCACCTATGCCTAATTTGGTAGAATGCTTTTTGCGCTCATGTGAACATGATTTTTATTTATATTATAAAGAGAAAAAGCACAGAGGTGTTTATGTCAACTTAAACGCATCACAGAAATGTTGTCTTAAGAGACTTTGTGATAATGATGGGATTGTATTTAAACCAGCGGATAAAGGTGGAGGAGTGGTTGCCATGGACACTTCCCTATACATGGAGCTAATGTATAAAATGTTAAGCAATGATTCAGCTTATAAGCTGATAGATAGATCACAAGTGGAATCTTTGATAAGGGGAGTGCACGATACTGTGTATGATTTGTTAATGAGCAGATGTATAGATAAATGCCTTTATGATTTTCTGCTAATAGATTCTCCGCTGATTCCACTAATTAAGGGGCTCCCAAAAATGCACAAAGGGTTAGATCCACCCCCTTTACGCCCTATAGTGTCTGGTAGACACTGGGTGACAGAGAATGCTTCTGTGTTTGTACAGTCTAAATTAGGCCCGTTGGTAAATCTAGTTCCCACAATTTTGAAAGACTCTTATGGGCTGTTGCAAGACCTAAAACAAGACTCAATATGTAAAAACCTACAGAGGGAAACATTGATGGTCACTTTAGATATTAAAAACTTGTTCACAAGCATCCCTAATGATTTTGGCCTTGAGGCCATAAGGGAATGCCTGCATGAATATGGTATCATGGACAATAATGACCAAATGGTAGTTTGTAACCTGCTGGATTTAGTATTGAATAACAGCATCTTTTTATTCCATGACAAAATATATGCACAAACATGGGGAGTGGCCATGGGCTCTCCCTGGGCAAATGCTTATGCGAATTTGGCCATTTACCAGTGGGAAAAGAGATTTATTTTTGGTAATGAAAGATTTAATAACATCATCTTATATAGGCGTTTTGTGGATGACATCCTTTTGTTTTGGAATAGTGATGAAGATTCGCTGCATGAGTTTGTAGCATACATGGAATCTACCACAACTTCTTTTTAAAATTCACTTATGAATATTCGATCCACAGTGTGAATTTTTTGGACGTCACCATTACTAAGGATGATTATAACAAAATTACCACATCACTATACAGGAAGCCATGCTGGAGAAATGGCATTCTTCATTTTGATAGCATGCATCCCCGTTATATTTTTCGAAATGTAGTAAAAGGTCAAATGGTCAGAATCTCAAGGCTTTGCAGTAAACAAGAGGATATATTGAGTCTAGTAGATTTTCAGAAAAGCTGTTTTGTTGATAGGGGTTATCCTTTAACCCTGGTGAGTGATTTAACATCAACAGCATTAGAGACCCCGGTATATAAGAAAAAAGGGGGTCTTAACAACCACTTTGGAAGGAATAGGATGAAACTATCAGTTGGCCTTAAATACACGAATGATGTGAATCACATCATGAATATTATAAGGAATAACTGGAAGATTTTGCTTCTTGATTCCAGTTTGTTACAAATAGTGGGGGATAAACCAGTTTTTAGGTTTAGCAATAGCTTAAACCTTAAGAGATTACTATGCAATGAAAAAATGAAACTCCAGCAACTGGATATTAGAGCCAGATATAAGAAGGGCACATACCCTTGCAGAAAATGCTGTATATGTAAGTATGTATCTACAGTTCAGACATTTGAGGTTCCAGGCATAAATATGGCTTTTAAGCCGACATTTTATGCCACTTGTGATACAAGCAACGTCATATACCTAGCTACATGTGATTCATGCGAAGCATACTATGTGGGTATGACTTCACGTAGGTTTAAAGATCGTGTATATAATCACGTGTATGACATTAGGAAGGGTAATATCACTAATGTGTTGGCTAAACATTGCCAACAGTTTCCCCAACATATGTTTAAATATAGAGTGATTCAAATGGTGCACCAGAATAAAAGAGAAGGTGACTTAATAGGTACCCTTGAACTATATGAGCTAAGATGGATACTAAATTTTAGAGCCCATATAGAACCTGGCTTAAATTCAACACTTAGTATTCGACCGGCTCTCTTAGGGAATGCGTGATCCCCCCCCATATCCAGTTATGTTTTTGCATTTAGGTTATTGCACACACAATGGATTCATTTGGCATATTAATCTATTCTGTTCTAGCTATTGACTAGTTTTTGCATAATATTTATATTTATTTTATTTTATTATATTTTATCTTATTCCATATCATGCATTAATATGAAATATACAGTATAGTATATATAGTATGTTTTTATTGTGTGTCCAATATAAAATTGGATGTATTCATCATTGTTATGCATTTAGAATCATTAAGACAACTAGCATATAGGATTGATTTATTTTATTTTTTATTCCTATTTTTATAGTTGCCACTATTTAAACAAATATATGATCTGGTCAAGTATTTCGATATATTGAATAGGATATAGAAACAAAGTGGATATTTAGAATGAATATTAATCATTATAGCTTTTTAATACATTTATTTATGTTTAAATTGATTATTTATTCGCAGTCAATAATTCAAATGTATTACAAAAAGAGTTTTTCATGAAGTATATGACTGTTTAAAATGTCGTGGGTATATGAGATGTTGTTTCCCGTTTAAAATAATACCTTACTAGCTTGTTTTAGTTGATGCTCTTAATTGAGTAATTGGTGGAAGATTTTGTATATAAGGGCAGAAGTTTTTATTTTTGATTGTAATCTGATGAAGCGCACCAGGATGGTGCGTGAAAGCGCTTGTTCTCCTTGTTAAAATAAATTATCGATTTTACATCGTGGTAGTTCCTTGCAGTTTTTCCACTTCTAATACCGTTATAGATGTAACATTGTGCATAATACCGTTATAGATGTAACATTGTACATAATACCGTTAAAGATGTAACATTGTACATAATACCATTATAGATATAACATTGTACATAATACCGTTATAGATATAACATTGTACATAATACCGTTATAGATGTAACATTGTACATAATACCGTCATAGATGTAACATTGTACATAATACCGTTATAGATGTAACATTGTACATAATACCGTTATAGATGTAACATTGTACATAATACCGTTATAGATATAACATTGTACATAATACCGTTATAGATGTAACATTGTACATAATACTGTCATAGATGTAACATTGTACATAATACCGTTATAGATGTAACATTGTACATAATACCGTTATAGATGTAACATTGTACATAATACCATTATAGATGTAACATTGTACATAATACCGTTATAGATGTAACATTGTACATAATACTGTCATAGATGTAACATTTTAACATTCTCTCTCTCTCTCTATATATATATATATATATATTTTTTTTTTAGGTTACACCACAAAGACAGTTTTTCCACACCTATTCAATAATTTCTCAGGGTTTTATTGTTTCTCTCTCTACTCTAACAATGGTAGTATGTTACACTTGTGTTTTATTTCTGTTTGCGATTGTTGTCCCTATTCATTTTCCTTCTCTCTGAGGCCACAGTGAGGCACATTCATTTCTTATTTGTTTTTTTTTTTGAAGATCTGTGCCAACAAAAAGGCTACCAGATGCAACACTATATTTGTCCTTACTAGCATCTCTTTCAGTCTTCCCTCTCCAATATGTAGAATACCACCCTCTCATAATGTGAAACTTCTTCTTCTTCTTCTCAAAAAGTGTTTTGGTACCGTTTTTTAAGAATAAGGGTGATGTGCAGAGCTGTAGTAACTACAGAGGGATTAAATTGATCAGTCACAGCATGAAGTTATGGGAAAGAGTAGTGGAAGCAAAGTTAAGAAGGGACATGATGATTAGTGAGCAGCACTATGGCTTCATGCCAGGAAAGAGCACTACAGATGCAATGTTTGCTCTGAGAGTGTTGATGGAGAAGTACAGAGAAGGTCAGAAGGAGTTGCATTGTGTCTTTGTGGATTTAGAGAAAGCATATGACAGGGTGCCTAGAGAGGAGTTGTGGTATTGTATGAGGAAGTCGGGAGTGTCAGAAAAGTATGTAAGAGTGGTACAGAATATGTACGAGGGTAGTGTGACAGCAGTGAGGTCTGCAGTGGGAGTGACGGATGCGTTTAAGGTGGAGGTGGAATTACATCAAGGATCAGCTCTGAGCCCTTTCTTATTTGCAATGGTGATGGACAGGTTGACAGATGAGATCAGACAGGAGTCCCCGTGGACTATGATGTTTGCAGATGACATTGTGATCTGTAGTGAGAGTAGGGAACAGGTGGAGGAGGCCCTGGAGAGGTGGAGATATGCTCTAGAGAGAAGAGGAATGAAGGTCAGCAGGACTAAGGCAGAATATATGTGTGTGAATGAGAGGGAGGATAGAGGAATGGTGAGGATGCAAGGAGTAGAGGTGGGGAAGGTGGATGAGTTTAAGTACTTGGGATCAATAGTTCAGAGTAATGGTGAGTGTGGAAGAGAGGTGAAGAAGAGAGTACAGGCAGGATGGAGTGGGTGGAGAAGAGTGTCAGGAGTGATTTGCGACAGACGAGTACCAGTAAGAGTGAAAGGGAAGGTCTACAAGAGGGTAGTCAGACCAGCTATGTTATATGGGTTGGAGACAGTGGCATTGACAAAAATGCAGGAGTCAGAGCTTGACGTGGCAGAGTTGAAGATGTTAAGATTTGCACTGGGTGTGACAAGGATGGACAGGATTAGGAATAAGTATATTAGAGGGTCAGCCCAGGTTAGAAGGTTTGGAGACAAAGCCAGAGAGGCAAGATTATGTTGGTTTGGACATGTGCTGAGGAGGGATGCAGAGTATATTGGGAAAAAAATGCTAAGGATGGAGCTGCCAGGTAAGAGGAAAACAGGAAGGCCTAAGATAAGGTTTATGGATGTGGTGAGAGAGGACATGCAGGTGGTTGGTGTGACAGAGCAAGATGCAGAGGACAGGAAGAAATGAAAACAGTTGATCTGCTGTGGCGACCCCTAATGGGAGCAGCCGAAAGAAGAAGAAGAAGATAATGTGAAACAAACAGGTAAAATGTACGAATGCTTGCTAACCACTTCAGCTAAGAAGCTTACAGGATGATTAATATGTGTTACTTTATAAGAAAGGTTTGATGACTTAATATGATTCTGCATTATTTACCATGAACATTAGTTAAAAAATCTAAACACTTAAAGTGTGACAGACCCTTGCAATGTGGAACAGTAGGAAACACAAACTTTTTAAGATTCAAAATAAGGAACACTCCTCATAATGAGGTATGCTTGAGAGGTATGCTTCTTAGCCCCTATTTTCCTTTAGCATGTGTATAGTCCTGTTGCATACCTTATGTGCTATACCTTTCGAGGAGTAGTTAAATAGTGACTTTTAATATTTTCTCCATTCATTTATGCCTAGGGACCTAAGCTGTGCATCTTATGAGTCTGAACATTTTTGGGGCTAATTCTATTTGTATCACAACTCAATAGGAGGCACATAGTGTAGCAAGGTCCATTTGTGTAAATCAAGATTTTTGCACAGTTGAACAAAAGATGCATTCATCAAATGATGATCACTCCGAAGAAGGATCAATCCATTTTTTTAGAGCATGGCTATCCCAGAACTGATCATTAAAAAAGAAAAAAAAGCAGGGGTGTAAGGGTTGTTAGGTGCGCAGTGCTTTGTTCCACTGAGTAGCTCTTCAGTCACCCTTTTTACTTTTAAAAGTCCCTGCATTTAATTTACTTTCAGTAAATTACCTTATAAAGGACACCATATAAAGTCCCTTCTGGCAAAAGTATCAAACCTTTCCTGGCTTTTCAGATTTTTATTCATGTATTTAATTTAGTGAATATTTATTGTATTGCTGTATAATTTTATGAGATGTGAAATCTCCATTTTAAAACGAAAATACTCCAGCTGTAGCCAAGAACCAGACTCACCAGGTGAAGCACCTAAGTTGTTTTCCACTGATTTAAAATTTAACTTCCAACAATGCAGGTAAAAAAGAGCTTGTAGAATAAAATATAGTCAAAACACAATCCACAGTCAAGCACTTTCATTAATAAGACTTCATCAGAACTGTGGGTAAAATGCAAGCTTATGTCTTAATAAAGAACCCTCCCCCAATCAAAGCTTCCAATTAATTAATAAAGCAAGAAGCAACCCTACACCAAACCAAAGAAATTTGCCAACTTAGTTATGTAGTATCGGGAAAAGGAATATATCATGCATAGTCCATTTGTGGACTCTTGGACTGTTTACCTGAGATATTTGGATGATATTTTTATTCCCTGGAAGGTAGGGGAAAAGCGTGGGGAGTTTACTGACTATGTGAACAGTATATGTGATTACTTTAAATTCATAGGTCATTTTGGTAAGGATATTATAAGTTACCTGGATGTGTTTCTTTGGAAAGACAATGTTAAACAATGTTTTAAATCTCGAGTCTATCGGAAACCCACTTTTTTGTACGACTACCTGGAGTTTAAAAGTAGTCATCCTTTACATGTGAAAAGGAACATAGTTAAGAGTCAGATGGTCCATATTGCAAGAATGTGTTCCGACCTTGAAGTTGTGAAGGTTGAGATGGGTACCCTGGTGAATTTATTTGTAGTGAGGAGATATCCATTGGAGTTTGTTTTACCCATTTTTTACCAAGTGATTGGCAAATGGGGTTTAAGATACAAACCATTGTTGGGGGTAACCCAGAATAAAGAGGTTTTAGATCCCCATTTACAGAGAAACAATTTAACCTATTCCATGGTATCAACCTGGGGAAAGTAGTGATAAAAGTGAGGAGATCCTTAAGAGACATTGGGTACTCATTAAAGGAAATGACGAACTCTTGGGGACTGTTGGAAATGAACAATTTTACCTATTCCATGGTATCAATATGGGGAAAGTAGTGATAAAAGTGAGGAGATCCTTAAGAGACATTGGGTACTCATTAAAGGAAATGATGAATGCTTGGGGACTGTTGGAAACGAAGAATTTTACCTATTCCATGGTATCAACATGCGGAAAGTAGTGATAAAATAAGGAGATCCTTAAGAGACATTGGGTACTCATTAAAGGAAATGATGAACTCTTGGGGACTGTTGGAAATTAACAATTTTACCTATTCCATGGTATCAACATGGGGAAAGTAGTGATAAAAGTGAGGAGATCCTTAAGAGACATTGGGTACTCATTAAAGGAAATGATGAACTCTTGGGGACTGTTGGAAATGAACAATTTTACCTATTCCATGGTATCAACCTGGGGAAAGTAGTGATAAAATAAGGATATCCTTAAGAGACATTGGGTACTCATTAAAGGAAATGATGAACTCTTGGGGACTGTTGGAAATTAACAATTTTACCTGTTCCATGGTATCAACCTGGGGAAAGTAGTGATAAAAGTGAGGAGATCCTTAAGAGACATTGGGTACTCATTAAAGGAAATGATGAACTCTTGGGGACTGCTGGAAATGAACAATTTTACCTATTCCATGGTATCAACATGGGGAAAGTAGTGATAAAAGTGAGGAGATCCTTAAGAGACATTGGGTACTCATTAAAGGAAATGATGAACTCTTGGGGGCTGTTGGAAACGAACAATTTTACCTATTCCATGGTATCAACATGGGGAAAGTAGTGATAAAAGTGAGGAGATCCTTAAGAGACATTGGGTACTCATTAAAGGAAATACTGAACTCTTGGGGATTCTTAGAAATGAACAATTTTACCTATTCCATGGTATCAACCTGGGGAAAGTAGTGATAAAATAAGGAGATCCTTAAGAGACATTGGGTACTCATTAAAGGAAATGATGAACTCTTGGGGACTGTTGGAAATGAACAATTTTACCTATTCCATGGTATCAACCTGGGGAAAGTAGTGATAAAAGTGAGGAGATCCTTAAGAGACATTGGGTACTCATTAAAGGAAATGATGAACTCTTGGGGACTGTTGGAAACGAACAATTTTACCTATTCCATGGTATCAACATGGGGAAAGTAGTGATAAAAGTGAGGAGATCCTTAAGAGATATTGGGTACTCATTAAAGGAAATGATGAATGCTTGGGGACTGTTGGAAATGAACAATTTTACCTATTCCATGGTATCAAAATGGGGAAAGTAGTGATAAAATAAAGAGATCCTTAAGAGACATTGGGTACTCATTAAAGGAAATGATGAACTCTTGGGGACTGTTGGAAATGAATAATTTTACCTATTCCGTGGTATCAACATGGGGAAAGTAGTGATAAAAGTGAGGAGATCCTTAAGAGACATTGGGTACTCATTAAAGGAAATGATGAACTCTTGGGGACTGTTGGAAACAAACAATTTTACCTATTCCATGGAATCAACCTGGGGAAAGTAGTGATAAAAGTGAGGAGATCCTTAAGAGACATTGGGTACTCATTAAAGGAAATGATGAACTCTTGGGGACTGTTGGAAATGAACAATTTTACCTATTCCATGGTATCAACATGGGGAAAATAGTGATAAAATAAGGAGATCCTTAAGAGACATTGGGAACTCATTAAAGGAAATGATGAACTCTTGGGGACTGTTGGAAACGAACAATTTTACCTATTCCATGGTATCAACCTGGGGAAAGTAGTGATAAAAGTGAGGACATCCTTAAGAGACATTGGGTACTCATTAAAGGAAATGATGAACTCTTGGGGACTGTTGGAAACAAACAATTTTACCTATTCCATGGTATCAACATGGGGAAAGTAGTGATAAAAGTAAAGAAATCCTTAAGAGACATTGGGTACTCATTAAAGGAAATGATGAACTCTTGGGGACTGTTGGAAATGAACAATTTTACCTATTCCATGGTATCAACCTGAGGAAAGTAGTGATAAAAGTGAGGAGATCCTTAAGAGACATTGGGTACTCATTAAAGGAAATGATGAACTCTTGGGGACTGTTGGAAATGAACAATTTTACCTATTCCATGGTATCAACCTGGGGAAAGTAGTGATAAAAGTAAGGAGATCCTTAAGAGACATTGGGTACTCATTAAAGGAAATGATGAACTTTTGGGGGCTGTTGGAAATTAACAATTTTACCTATTCCATGGTATCAACCTGGGGAAAGTAGTGATAAAAGTAAGGAGATCCTTAAGAGACATTGGGTACTCATTAAAGGAAATGATGAACTATTGGGGGCTGTTGGAAATTAACAATTTTACCTATTCCATGGTATCAACCTGGGTAAAGTAGTGATAAAATAAGGAGATCCTTAAGAGACATTGGGTACTCATTAAAGGAAATTATGAACTCTTGAGGGCTGTTGGAAATTAACAATTTTACCTATTCCATGGTATCAACCTGGGGAAAGTAGTGATAAAAGTAAGGAGATCCTTAAGAGACATTGGGTACTCATTAAAGGAAATGATGAACTATTGGGGCTGTTGGAAATTAACAATTTTACCTATTCCATGGTATCAACCTGGGGAAAGTAGTGATAAAATAAGGAGATCCTTAAGAGACATTGGGTACTCATTAAAGGAAATGATGAACTCTTGGGGGCTGTTGGAAATTAACAATTTTACCTATTCCATGGTATCAACCTGAGGAAAGTAGTGATAAAATAAGGAGATCCTTAAGAGACATTGGGTACTCATTAAAGGAAATGATGAACTCTTGGGGGCTGTTGGAAATGAACAATTTTACCTATTCCATGGTATCAACCTGGGGAAAGTAGTGATAAAAGTAAGGAGATCCTTAAGAGACATTGGGTACTCATTAAAGGAAATGATGAACTCTTGGGGACTTTTGGAAATGAGCAATTTTACCTATCCCATGGTATCAACATGGGGAAAGTAGTGATAAAAGTGAGGAGATCCTTAAGAGACATTGGGTACTCATTAAAGGAAATGATGAATGCTTGGGGACTGTTGGAAACGAACAATTTTACCTATTCCATGGTATCAAAATGGGGAAAGTAGTGATAAAATAAAGAGATCCTTAAGAGACATTGGGTACTCATTAAAGGAAATGATGAACTCTTGGGGACTGTTGGAAATGAATAATTTTACCTATTCCGTGGTATCAACATGGGGAAAGTAGTGATAAAAGTGAGGAGATCCTTAAGAGACATTGGGTACTCATTAAAGGAAATGATGAACTCTTGGGGACTGTTGGAAACAAACAATTTTACCTATTCCATGGAATCAACCTGGGGAAAGTAGTGATAAAAGTGAGGAGATCCTTAAGAGACATTGGATACTCATTAAAGGAAATGATGAACTCTTGGGGACTGTTGGAAATGAACAATTTTACCTATTCCATGGTATCAACATGGGGAAAGTAGTGATAAAATAAGGAGATCCTTAAGAGACATTGGGAACTCATTAAAGGAAATGATGAACTCTTGGGGACTGTTGGAAATGAACAATTTTACCTATTCCATGGTATCAACCTGGGGAAAGTAGTGATAAAAGTGAGGACATCCTTAAGAGACATTGGGTACTCATTAAAGGAAATGATGAACTCTTGGGGACTGTTGGAAACAAACAATTTTACCTATTCCATGGTATCAACATGGGGAAAGTAGTGATAAAAGTAAAGAGATCCTTAAGAGACATTGGGTACTCATTAAAGGAAATGATGAACTCTTGGGGACTGTTGGAAATGAACAATTTTACCTATTCCATGGTATCAACCTGAGGAAAGTAGTGATAAAAGTGAGGAGATCCTTAAGAGACATTGGGTACTCATTAAAGGAAATGATGAACTCTTGGGGACTGTTGGAGACGAACAATTTTACCTATTCCATGGTATCAACCTGGGGAAAGTAGTGATAAAAGTAAGGAGATCCTTAAGAGACATTGGGTACTCATTAAAGGAAATGATGAACTCTTGGGGGCTGTTGGAAATTAACAATTTTACCTATTCCATGGTATCAACCTGGGGAAAGTAGTGATAAAAGTAAGGAGATCCTTAAGAGACATTGGGTACTCATTAAAGGAAATGATGAACTATTGGGGCTGTTGGAAATTAACAATTTTACCTATTCCATGGTATCAACCTGGGGAAAGTAGTGATAAAATAAGGAGATCCTTAAGAGACATTGGGTACTCATTAAAGGAAATTATGAACTCTTGAGGGCTGTTGGAAATTAACAATTTTACCTATTCCATGGTATCAACCTGGGGAAAGTAGTGATAAAAGTAAGGAGATCCTTAAGAGACATTGGGTACTCATTAAAGGAAATGATGAACTATTGGGGGCTGTTGGAAATTAACAATTTTACCTATTCCATGGTATCAACCTGGGTAAAGTAGTGATAAAATAAGGAGATCCTTAAGAGACATTGGGTACTCATTAAAGGAAATTATGAACTCTTGAGGGCTGTTGGAAATTAACAATTTTACCTATTCCATGGTATCAACCTGGGGAAAGTAGTGATAAAAGTAAGGAGATCCTTAAGAGACATTGGGTACTCATTAAAGGAAATGATGAACTATTGGGGGCTGTTGGAAATTAACAATTTTACCTATTCCATGGTATCAACCTGGGGAAAGTAGTGATAAAATGAGGAGATCCTTAAGAGACATTGGGTACTCATTAAAGGAAATGATGAACTCTTGGGGGCTGTTGGAAATTAACAATTTTACCTATTCCATGGTATCAACCTGGGGAAAGTAGTGATAAAATAAGGAGATCCTTAAGAGACATTGGGTACTCATTAAAGGAAATTATGAACTCTTGGGGGCTGTTGGAAATGAACAATTTTACCTATTCCATGGTATCAACCTGGGGAAAGTAGTGATAAAAGTAAGGAGATCCTTAAGAGACATTGGGTACTCATTAAAGGAAATGATGAACTCTTGGGGACTTTTGGAAATGAGCAATTTTACCTATCCCATGGTATCAACATGGGGAAAGTAGTGATAAAAGTGAGGAGATCCTTAAGAGACATTGGGTACTCATTAAAGGAAATGATGAATGCTTGGGGACTGTTGGAAACGAACAATTTTACCTATTCCATGGTATCAAAATGGGGAAAGTAGTGATAAAATAAAGAGATCCTTAAGAGACATTGGGTACTCATTAAAGGAAATGATGAACTCTTGGGGACTGTTGGAAATGAATAATTTTACCTATTCCGTGGTATCAACATGGGCAAAGTAGTGATAAAAGTGAGGAGATCCTTAAGAGACATTGGGTACTCATTAAAGGAAATGATGAACTCTTGGGGACTGTTGGAAACAAACAATTTTACCTATTCCATGGAATCAACCTGGGGAAAGTAGTGATAAAAGTGAGGAGATCCTTAAGAGACATTGGGTACTCATTAAAGGAAATGATGAACTCTTGGGGACTGTTGGAAATGAACAATTTTACCTATTCCATGGTATCAACATGGGGAAAGTAGTGATAAAATAAGGAGATCCTTAAGAGACATTGGGAACTCATTAAAGGAAATGATGAACTCTTGGGGACTGTTGGAAATGAACAATTTTACCTATTCCATGGTATCAACCTGGGGAAAGTAGTGATAAAAGTGAGGAGATCCTTAAGAGACATTGGGTACTCATTAAAGGAAATGATGAACTCTTGGGGACTGTTGGAAACAAACAATTTTACCTATTCCATGGTATCAACATGGGGAAAGTAGTGATAAAAGTAAAGAGATCCTTAAGAGACATTGGGTACTCATTAAAGGAAATGATGAACTCTTGGGGACTGTTGGAAATGAACAATTTTACCTATTCCATGGTATCAACCTGAGGAAAGTAGTGATAAAAGTGAGGAGATCCTTAAGAGACATTGGGTACTCATTAAAGGAAATGATGAACTCTTGGGGACTGTTGGAAACGAACAATTTTACCTATTCCATGGTATCAACCTGGGGAAAGTAGTGATAAAAGTAAGGAGATCCTTAAGAGACATTGGGTACTCATTAAAGGAAATGATGAACTCTTGGGGGCTGTTGGAAATTAACAATTTTACCTATTCCATGGTATCAACCTGGGGAAAGTAGTGATAAAAGTAAGGAGATCCTTAAGAGACATTGGGTACTCATTAAAGGAAATGATGAACTATTGGGGGCTGTTGGAAATTAACAATTTTACCTATTCCATGGTATCAACCTGGGGAAAGTAGTGATAAAATAAGGAGATCCTTAAGAGACATTGGGTACTCATTAAAGGAAATTATGAACTCTTGAGGGCTGTTGGAAATTAACAATTTTACCTATTCCATGGTATCAACCTGGGGAAAGTAGTGATAAAAGTAAGGAGATCCTTAAGAGACATTGGGTACTCATTAAAGGAAATGATGAACTATTGGGGGCTGTTGGAAATTAACAATTTTACCTATTCCATGGTATCAACCTGGGGAAAGTAGTGATAAAATAAGGAGATCCTTAAGAGACATTGGGTACTCATTAAAGGAAATGATGAACTCTTGGGGGCTGTTGGAAATTAACAATTTTACCTATTCCATGGTATCAACCTGGGGAAAGTAGTGATAAAATAAGGAGATCCTTAAGAGACATTGGGTACTCATTAAAGGAAATGATGAACTCTTGGGGGCTGTTGGAAATGAACAATTTTACCTATTCCATGGTATCAACCTGGGGAAAGTAGTGATAAAAGTAAGGAGATCCTTAAGAGACATTGGGTACTCATTAAAGGAAATGATGAACTCTTGGGGACTTTTGGAAATGAGCAATTTTACCTATTCCATGGTATCAACATGGGGAAAGTAGTGATAAAAGTGAGGAGATCCTTAAGAGACATTGAGTACTCATTAAAGGAAATGATGAACTCTTGGGGCCTGGTGGAAACTGGCCTAATTTTTCCTATAGGACTAACAACAATTTAAACTTTTTGTTAGAACCTCCCATTGAGCAGAAAGTAAAGACTCCCATGGGTACCACTAAATGTGGAGCCTGTGACTACTGTAAATTTATTATTACAACCCCTACCATACTAGTTGGCATTAATGGGTATGAGGTAAGGTTAGCCACGGGTTCCTGTGGTACTATAGGAGTAGTATATATTGCTGTCTGTCAGGACTGCCATGATTTTTGTATTGGCAAAACTGAGAGGAGGTTCAGAAGAAGGATCTACAAGCACATTTATAGCATTAAGAAACTGGATGACAACAATGCACTATACCGACGCATTAAAGTGAATTCTGACCATACTTTGCTTTTTGGTATATTGGAAGGATCCTGGGGGGGGGGTGACTGGAAGAATAAAATAGATAGGGCTGAAATGAGGTGGCAATTATGTTTGAATGCCATTGTCACCCCAGGCATTAATGACAACATTTCGATTAAGCCCGAATTCAAGTTCAGGGCTACATGGCTATAAAATAGGACTGCCCAAGAGGGAGATTATTTTTCTTTTTTTAAAAACTAATTTTTGCCTTGATTAAAGTGTTGGCCTTTAATTTATTTCCTTGGTTTGGTATAGGGTTGCTACTTGCTTTATTAATTACTTGGAAGTTTTGATTGGGGGAGAGTTCTTTATTAAGACATAAGCTTGCATTTTACCCACAGTTCTGATGAAGTCTTATTAACAAAAGTGCTCGACTGTGGATTGTGTTTTGACTATATTTTATTCTACAAGCTCTTTTTTACCTGCATTGTTGGACTTTGAATTTTAAATCAGTGGAATAAAACTTGGGTGCTTCACCTGGTGAGTCTGGTTCTTGGCTACAGCTGGAGTGTTTTTCTTTTTCAGGTGGCTCTTTTACACTCCAACACTAGCACTTTGGTTATAAATGTACATTTTACTTATCTGTGGCCTTTTGAAGTTTATTGAAAAGTCCTTGTTAATCTTATTAATTTTGTTTTCACCGCAAAAAAATCTTTAGTGAGAGATACATGAACACATTAAAATGAAAAATTGAACAGCATTCCCCATCAACTCCAGCACTGAAGCACTGAATAAAGATCACAGCCCCTAAAACATATTTACAAAGTGAACTGCCTATGATAGAACAGTAGCATAGGTAAAGTACCACCAGAAATTACTCAGTGTCATATTTGGGTAGTTGTCTAAACAGTACAGAAAACTGTCCAATATTCATACCAAAGATTCATATGTAAATAAGCATCTTTCCATAACTTAGGGTTATATCCCATAGTAATAATTTGGGGGGGGTCTATATTATAACATCGAAGTCTTACAACTTCAAATGTTATAATATCGAACCCAGTAGAGCGAATGCTGGAAATAGCGAAGCTGCAGAACACCGAATACTTTCCTAGGGAAAGTATTCTGTGGGCCGTTTCTGCAGCTTCACTATTTCCTCGACTGTGGAGTGAAGGTTATGAACCAGGTTAAGGTAAGTGTGCGAACAAAGGTGAGTGTGCGATTGGGCATGGGTTAGGTGAGTTAGGGTTAGGGCATGGGTCAGGTAAGTGTGCAGTTGTGTGGACGTGAGGGTTAGGGTGGGGTAGGTGAGTTAGGGTTAGGGAGTGGGTAAGGTGAGTGTGCGATAGTGACGGACCTTAGGGTTAGGGTTGGGTTAAGGTAAGTGGATGGCTAGTGGTGTATCTATGGTTTAGTGTAGAGTTTTGTGAAGTGTGTGTGTGGATTATTTATTTTGGTGTGCTTGTGTTGTGTGTATGTTTGTCGGAACAGCAAATTTTTTCCCTGGGAAAAAATTTGCTATTCTGACTGTTCGGTTTTCTGGTGTTTCGCTCTACTGGGTTCGATATTATAACATTCGAAGTTGTAAGACTTCAATGTTACAATATAGACCCAAATTTGGTGTGTCCAAGGTCACTGGTAACATTTTTCACCCCTTAAAAATAACTGCAAACATGTTAGCTGCCACATCTTCTGATAACACTTAAACATTTTGAACAACCTAAATAACTGAGGTGTATTACCAAATAACCACAACATAATATCACCCTGCCTAGAAGTATGTTCACTGATGTATAGATCAGCCCTCCAGTTGTATGTGACCACAATTTGTATACCCTTGGACATGACCAAACCATATGATAGTCATTAGAGGTGGCTAACGACACAGTGCCAACACACCACCTCTTTCATCCCTCATTCGATTCTTTACCTCTCTGCTGGTGACCTTTGCTATTGTTAAAACAGTTTAAGCAGTGCAAATCTAGACATTTTGGAGATGTAATATGTGGAAAATTTAAGATACCCCTGCTGCTATTCATCCTCCAAATATTGCTAACACTGCAAATGATCACAATCTAGTCTAACTTGCACTGATCTGAATAACAATATCGATCTCCGCTCCTCATCTTATCCCTCTTCTCAAATACATACAGCCAGCTCTTAGCCAGTCCAGCAAAAACAAATACATACTGTCAATTAAGATACATGGGTGACCCCGTAGCCTAGAATTCAGTTTGACAATATGTACGACTCTACTAGAATTCCAGCTTTGACTCTCAAAGCCAGAAATCAATAACCCAATGTGGCAATAAAGACAGCCCTGGAACATATAACAATTGTTGGAATGTATAGATCACCAAAGTGAAGTGCTAATGGCCTAGAGGGATTCATACATTTCTTGCATGAAACACAGGCGGGAAGAATAATATTGGTTGGGGACTTAAATTTATCAGAAACAAACTGGAATAATATTGATTCAACAGCATTAGTAAGGAAGTTATTTACAATGTATTTAAAAAAACTACCAGGGAAAGAAACATACTAAATACATTGTTTGTGTTCCTAAAAATTACTATTATTTAATGTGAAGTTTTACCACTGTTGATGTGCAGTGATCATCGGGATTATAAAGGTTAATTTGTTGCTAGATAATTCTGTGAAACTGAACTAAACCAATGCACAGAATTACAGATTATATGGAAGCAAAACAGTCGCTTCATAAAACTAAGTGGAGTGAGGTGTTCAGTGGAAAACCTGCAGAAGGAATTGGAAAGTTTTGAAAGATAAATTTTTGAGTGCAAAAAAAATAAAAAAAAATTGTTTAACATCAGGATTTAGGCATACAATGTCAGGGGGAATATATTTTCTTAAAAATAAGATACTTGAATAAGGTGAGAGACAAAAAATAAAAGAAATGGAAAAGTGGTTAAACTACAACTTTGAAAACTGAAATAAACAACCCAGACAAACAAATTAAACATAGTGTGAGACAAGATCAAGAAAATTGTGAAGAAAATGTATATAGATATTGAGCATAATAGGAAACCATTTTATAGATACATAGGCTATAAAAGGAGCAAAGAATAAACATTGATAAACTGTGCAGATTCTAAAATTCATTGTCAGATGCAACAGATTATAACAATATGGCTGCACATAGGGGGGTGATAAGTTGTTCTAGTGATATCCAGGTAACTTCAGCTAGTGGAATCAAAACAGATTATATTGAAAAAGAACTATGCAAACCGGATCCAAACAAAGCACAGGGAGGAGACATAATTAGTAATAATGACCTGAGAACACGATGTTCTATACCAATATAATAACAGCTATGAATGAAACATTGTGATGTGATTATTTTATATAGCTTTAACTTCAGCATTTGACAGGGTCATACACAAAATACTGATCAATAAATTAGAACAACTAGGTATTGATTTACTATTGATAAGATAGATAGCTGCATGGCTTACACATAGGACATGGCATGTATCGTACAGCAATCGGACAGGTGGAATTCTTGGTTACAGTCAGGGTGTCCCACAGGGCTCTGTCCTAGGCCCTTACTTGGTTAGATTGTATCTTTCAGACCTGTCATTTTCATATGCCATGTTTTACAGTCTGTATGCAAATGACCTGAAATTAGGTAAACTGAGTAGAGGTGCTACAGATAGGGCATGTCTGCAAAAGAACTTGATTTAATAGACCATTTGGGCACAGGAGTATAATATGCTGATAAATACATCTAAAACTAAGCATACGAGATTTTGGAGACATAAATTGAAAGGTTAATGTTTAATAGAGCACACAGTGATTGAAACTGTAGATTAATTTAAGGACCTGGATGATCCAGTTTTGAATTTTTCTAATCATATCAGCCAGTTGTTTAATGGTAGTTATAAAACTATAGGTTGTATAAAAATGATTTATAAAGTCTAGGAAATCAAAAATGATTAAGTCATTGTTTGTTATTTACATTAGAGCCAAACTTGAGAATGAAATAACAACATGGAAACCTTATAAGAAGACAAGCATGAGTAAACTGGAAAGAGCATCGAGGAAATATTTGAAGGGTATCCATGGAGGTGAAAATGTAAGTTGTTATGAAAGACTGAAATATCCAAACTCATACAGTGCCTCCTTTTAGATATTTAAGAGGAGGTTCATAGGTTCATAGGTTCATACTAGGCTATCTGCCCTAGGGCATTTATAAGCCTAGCCAGAGTGTGTTTGGCTTTCACCACCCATTTTAAATTAATTTTGCTATGCCTTTTTTGAGGTTAGTATACTGTGCCTCTGTCTAACAGTGACACAGAAGTGATACCCGGGGTAAACCTACGATCTCCCATCCACTCATCAAGATTCCTCTTGAAGAGAGTCAATGAGGGACTCTGCCTAACCTGGACTGTGATTTTATTCCAGAGTGAAGGGAGCCTCTGGGTTATGAATCTGTCCCTCCAGCATGTCCTATTTATTTCAGTGCTGAGGTTCAAGTCTCTCGAGCACGTGGCTCGATGGGATTTGGATTTTCTGAGGTGCAGCATGTCCATTAATTCTGGGTTGGACATGGCTTTATACGTCAGGCACAGATCGCCTCTGAGCAGGCGGTATGCCACTGAGTAGAGCTGGAGTTTCTTTAACCGGGCAGCATATGGCATCTGTTTGAGCCCTTTGATCCTCTTGATGAGGTACTTTTGGGGTCTTTCCAGTTGCTGCAGGTGTCTGGTAAGGTACATCCCAAAAGGGGCATTGTACTCAATTATGGGCCTGATGAGGGATGAGTAAAGAGGCACGATGAACTCCCCTGATCTAGATGTGAATCCCTTCATGATTAGGTGGGCTATATAAAATGTTTTTCTAACCACTTTGGCCACGTGGTTGTCAAATGAGAGATTGCTATCAACTTGGGTCCCCAGGTCCCTAATTACTTCTTCCGTACTTAATGGATTACCACTTATGTGGTAATTTGTGGGCACTTTGTTTTTGCCAAAGGGGAGGACTATACACTTTTTAGCATCTAGCTTGAGGCCATGGCTCTGGCACCAGTTGTCTGTTTCTATGAGGCCCTTTTGGAGGATGCTTTTGTCGGCTGGAGAGTTGATTATGGTGCCCAGTTTGCAGTCATCTGTGAACTTGGTCGTCCACAGTCCTTCTGTGTTGGCCTGTACCTCTGAGAAATATATACCGAAAAAAAGAAGTCCCAGGACTGAGCCTTGTGGGATGCCACTTGCAACTGGTTTGGAGTCTGACATGGCTCCAGCAATTCTAACCATGTGGGTTCTGTCCTTGAACCAGTTTGCAACCCATCTAGTGACATAGGGGTTTATATTTAAGCTGGTGAGCTTATGTATAATGCCCGAGTGGAGTATTGTATCAAAGGCTTTTGCGAGGTCCAGGTAGGCTGTGTGGACCACCTTCCCCTCTTCAATGGCCTTGGTGACTGTTTCAAAGAAATCGACCGGGTTTAAGAGGCAGGATCTGCCCTTAACAAAGCCGAACTGGGTAGGATCCAGTGTCTGTAAGTCCCCAATATCTTTATTTATGAGGTCCATGATGATCCTTTCCATAGCTTTGCAGACCAAGCTAGTCAGGCTTATGGGGCAATAGTTTCCAGGATCCATTGAGGCACCACCTTTGTGGAGAGGGACCACCATTGCTGTACGCCACTCTTTGGGTACATATCCTGTAGTAAGGCTGAGATTGAACAGTAGTTTTATGTTTGGGTTTAGCTCTTCTTGGAGTTCATGTAAGACGCAGCCTGGGACACCGTCTGGTCCCACTGATGCTGTGTTTTTTGCTTTGGAAAGGGTGGCTCTTACCTGAGCATCTGAGATATCAGGGGGGCAGCACTCTGCTGGGATAGATATTTGCCCTTTTGGTGGGGATGGGGGGGAGAAGTTTGCGCTGAACCTGTCAGCTAGGATGTTGGCAATGTCTGTGGGTTCGGTGTATTTTTTGTAATTTTGGACTAATTCTGAGCATATCTGGGAATTCCCACCCAGGTTCCTAACATAACTAAAGAAAGCCTTGTGATTATCCTTAGTGTCCTGTGCAATTTTTCTCTTGAAGCTGGCCTTAGACGATTTTATGAGTGCCTGTAATTTTTTCTAATACTGATCAGAGATGCCTTCCCTTTTTGGGATTTTGCTCTATCATGTAGTAGCTTCCTCTTTCTATTGTATAGTTTGTTTATGGCTGGGGTCCACCAGACAGGACATCTGCCTTTGGAGGATTGGGTCTTGGTTTTATTTGGGATTGCATGATCCACGCATTCCTGAAGGTGTTCATAGAATGCGTTTATAAAGGATTCTGTGGTGTGGGCCGTATTTTCCACAGGCCCGGGGGCTTTGAAGGATTCCACCTCGGTTTTGAGGAGTGTGAAATTTGCTTTAGAGAAGTTTTTCACTGTGGTTTTCTGGGCAGGGGGTGGGGTCGGGATGTGAATATCCAGTGAGATTAGTTTATGGTCTGATCTTACCAGTAAGGGATACACTTCTGGTCTGGAGCATAGAGTCCCCATGCTGGTGATGATCAGGTCCAGTATGTTTTCCCCTCTTGTGGGAGTGGTAACAAGTTGTTCCATAGCATTTGAGTTTATAAATTCTAGGAACCTTTGGGCTAGGGTGTTGGAGCTAGAGTAATGCTCCCAGTCTATGTTTGGGTAGTTGAAGTCGCCCAATATAATGGTGTTTGGAGAGACCTTCATATTTTCCAGTGTTCTCAGGAAGGCCAAGTGGAGTTCCTGGGTTTGGAAGGGTGGTCTGTAGCAGGCTATAAACTGGAAGGCAGTTTTACCCACTGTTAGTTTCACATGGATAGTCTCTGATGCTTCGTGCTGTGCCACCAGCCTGGAGGTGTGGGTATCTTTGATGAATATTGATACTCCCCCTCCTTTTGTGGTTCGGTCCAAGTTTTGGGGCCGAAAAGCATGGTATGATGTATAACCTGGTAGTGCTGTGGTGCTCTCGGGAGCCTTGAACCAGGTTTCTGTTACTGCACAGATATCGATGTTCTCCATGCTAAGGAGAGTTTCGAGTGCATGCATCTTGAGGTTTAGACTTCTGGCATTGAGTAGCACTACTCTTAGTTTCTTATCCCTTGTGATACCTATGGAGATGGGTTTGTCTTTTGAGCCTTGCCTAAAAAAGGCACTATGGGGGTAGCAAGAGCCTTTGCCAATATCCGAAAGCCCAGGGGTAATAGGTGCAAGCCGTCCCTAGTGAAGCATCATGGCTTGTTGAGCATGTCATCCCAGGCTGACAGGCATTGGATCCCCTTTGAATGACACCAATACTTAAGCCAATTGTTGAAATTGATCATCTTGTCTTCATATTGTGGCATCATTCTTGGTGAGGGTAAGATGCTACTCAAGGTCAGGGTCATACCGGCCTGGGCTACATGCTCAGAGAGCTCCTCTATGTCTCTTTTCATGTAGTCCAGGGAGGTACTTCTCAGGTCATTCACACCAGCATGGACAATGACTGAGTCATATTTGTACTTGCCTTGGATTGACCTGAGTGCTTGTGTTATGTGGTGGATCCTAGCGCCCGACAGGCAGCTCACCATGACCTTCTCCTTGTTCAGCCTGGTGAGTGGGACGTCAGTGTGCCTGACGATAGAGTCACCTATTACAAGTGTATCAGGTGTGTTGTTTAGCCTTAAGGGCTGTGACTGTTCGGCACACTGGCTTTGTGAGCTATGTGTTGCACGTGTTTTGTTTTGGGGTAGCGGTTGCTTGGGTGTCTGCTTTGGCGGTCTCTGCTGCTTAGGCAGATTTTTATTTAGAGCTTCTGAGTATGTTTTTGTCTGTTTATGTGTTTGGTTTGATGTCGTGGTAGGTCTATGTGAGACTGGAATTGTAGTGAGTGTGGTTTCCTTTTCCTCCTGACTGGTTACTCCAGTACTGAGTTGAGAGAGCTTAGCCTCCAGTTTGGCTATATGGTTGCATCTCTCACATGTGTTGGAATTTCTTGGGAGGAGGAGAGGGTTGTCTGTGTACATGAGGCAGTTGTAACATTGCCTCAAGATTCCCAGATTCACCAGCTGGACCAGAGAGGAGATTGACAACAGACCTTTGGACATGCTAGAATAGTATTGGGAATTCCTTTATAATTGAAAAAAAGGGCCAATGGGGAACAAGGTACTCAAGGGGAGTTTGTGAGGGTGTAGTGCTTTTAATTTTTAGTGCTGACTTATATAATTGCTTTAGTGAGCAAGTGCCAGGTAACTTAAATGCAATGTGCTACAGGTAACTTAAATACAAAAATGACAAACAGTAACTTTCATTCAAGTGAAACAAGGAAATAAGTACAGTAAGCAATGCAGATATCACTAGGGATCCACAGAAGCGCTGAAAAGCCGTGTTTTAGGTGGAATTAGCGTTTCAGGGAAATAACAAGCAAACAAACAACAAGCATACAAACAAAGCTAGATTCAGCAGGCCTGGATCTAGTCTATGCTACAGCAAACAAGGTGTACCAATTTCAGTAAGAAACAGTTCAAATATGCAGGCACTATAAGCCTTTAACCAGAAATTCCCAGCTCAGAAGGGCAGAGTCCAGCCTCTCCTCTCACAAGAGTGCAGACCACAAACCTTCTTAATGTAAAATAACTGGCCTGAAGCCCAAGTGCTTAAACCAGAATTAATACACTTTTAGAGTAACAGACACTGACCCCTCAATCAGCAGTTCCCAACTTAGAAGGATGTAAGCTACCTGTCCTGCCATCACAGTGCAGGCCACAAACCTTCCTAATGTAAAACAACTGGTCTGAAGCCCAAGTGCTTAATCCAAAAGACTTAGAATGATAGCTGCACTTTAATCAAGTTACTACCAAGCAGTAATAAATACAATTGAATACTTTAAAGAATGCCTGTATTAGTGCTCAAGTTATACAAACAAAGCTAGATTCAGCAGGCCTGGATCTAGTCTATGCTACATCAAACAGGGTGTACCTGTTTCAGTAAGAAGCAGTTCAAATATGCAGGCACTATAAGCCTTTAACTAGAAATTCCCAGCTCAGAAGGGCAGAGTCCAGCCTCTCCTCCCACAAGAGTGCAGACCACGAACCCTCTTAATGTAAAATAACTGGCCTGAAGCCCAAGTGCTTAAACCAGAATTAATACACTTTAAGAATAACAGACACTGAGCCCTCATTCAGCAGTTCCCAACTTAGAAGGATGTAAGCTACCTGTCCTACCACTACAGTGCAGACCACAAACCTTCTTAATGTAAAACATTTTTGAGTGAGCAAATGAGATAGGCGCAGGAGGAGTATCCAAGTGCAAATTTACAAGAGGGGCAGGCAGTTTCAAAGCCACCAAGATTAACACCAAGACAAAAACAGGGAGGGTGGGTGAGGACCTACTGAAAAAACAGTCACAACTTCCAGCTAGATATTGCTCAATGCAACACAAACGGATTACTTTAAATTGTGTATTATTTGATAAAAGTGCAGATAAAAATCTACTTAACTCCACTTATGCAGGTCTCAGTTGGCCAAAGCTCACAGTTTAAACAGAAAACAATTCACTGTACCACTTGTATAAGACAGAAACCGAATAACAATGAGGTAAACTACCCCCACTTATCACTGGCTATGCAGGTTTTTTAACAAGCCTTAACTGAAAATACCACTTGTATAAGACCTACTGAAAAAACAGTCACAATTTCCAGCTAGATATTGCTCAATGCAACACAAACAAATTACTTTAAATCATGTATTATTTGATAAAAGTGCAGATAAAAATCTACTTAACTCCACTCATGCAGGTCTCAGTTGGCCAAAGCTCACAGTTTCAAAGGTCTTATTCAGGTATATAGGGCATTTAGAGACAACTACTTCTGGGAATGTTTACGGTTATCAAAAAGTAGTGATAATCAGACAATCTATGTAGAAGATTGTATAGGAATGAGAAGTGTACTAATTGGTTCTCTGAAAGAGTAGCTGATGCATGGAACAGACTACCAAATTACATTAAAGCAAGTACTAGTTTAGATATTTTTAAGAACAGCCTGGACACTTATTATGGGAACAGCTGTTTTGGTATATTGGTAGGTTAAAGGGCATAATGCCTATGCTTGAAATATTTGTATGTATGTATGTATGTATGTACCCCCTGGATCCTATACTCTGGTCTGGAATTTAGGCTGAGAAAGAGTCATGGTTCCTGCCTCATAACAATTAACATCCACCATAAATGTCTGTCAGTGTCTCTAGCCATTCCGAATTAATTTAAAATAACTGCAATGCAATAGTGTTTAAAAGATGGAAATCACAACCCCTTTTATTAATCAGCACAAATAACCTTTTCCTACTACTTTGACAAATACCCTCCTGCCATAGGGATGCTCTGACCTCAGCCTGGATTTCTTTGACTAATACCCTCCTGCCATAGGGATGCTCTGACCTCAGCCTGGATTTCTTTGACTGATACCCTCCTGCCATAGGGATGCTCTGACCTCAGCCTGGATTTCTTTGACTGATACTCTTCTGCCATAGGGATGCTCTGACCTCAGCCTGGATTTCTTTGACTAATGCCCTCCTGCCATAGGGATGCTCTGACCTCAGCCTGGATTTCTTTGACTAATACCCTTCTGCCATATGGATGCTCTGACCTCAGCCTGGATTTCTTTGACTAATACCCGTCTGCCATACGGATGCTCTGACCTCAGTCTGGATTTCTTTGACTAATACCCTCCTGCTATAGGGATGCTCTGACCTCAGCCTGGATTTCTTTGACTAATACCCTTCTGCCATTGGGATGCTCTGACCTCAGCCTGGATTTCTTTGACTAATACCCTCCTGCCACAGGGATGCTCTGACCTCAGCCTGGATTTCTTTGACTAATACCCTTCTGCCATAGGGATGCTTTGACCTCAGCCTGGATTTCTTTGACTAATACCCTTCTGCCATAGGGATGCTCTGACCTCAGCCTGGATTTCTTTGACTAATACCCTCCTGCCATAGGGATGCTCTGACCTCAGCCTGGATTTTTTTGACTAATACCCTTCTGCCATCTGACCTCAGCCTGGATTTCTTTGACTAATACCCTTTTGCCATAGGGATGCTCTGACCTCAGCCTGGATTTCTTTGACTAATACCCTTCTGCCATAGGGATGCTCTGACCTCAGCCTGGATTTCTTTGACTAATACCCTCTTGCCATAGGGATGCTCTGACCTCAGCCTGGATTTCTTTGACTAATACCCTTCTGCCAAAGGGATGCTCTGACCTCAGCCTGGATTTCTTTGACTAATACCCTTCTTCCATAGGGATGCTCTGACCTCAGCCTGGATTTCTTTGACTAATACCCTCCTACCATAGGGATGCTCTGACCTCAGACTGGATTTTTTTGACTGATACCCTTCTGCCATAGGGATGCTCTGACCTCAGCTTGGATTTCTTTGACTAATACCCTTCTGTCATAGGGATGCTCTGACCTCAGCCTGGATTTCTTTGACTAATACCCTTCTGCCATAGGGATGCTCTGACCTCAGCCTGAATTTCTTTGACTAATACCCTCCTGCCATAGGGATGCTCTGACCGCAGCCTGGATTATTTCAAACAATTTACTAAAAGCTGTGGCCAGGATAAGTAGAAGAATAAACAACACATTTGGTACGACCATTATTTAATGATCAGAAACCTACTCAAGAACAGAAGAAACAATTTACCCCATGAGAAAGTAACCTTGCTAATATGTGTAAGCAACAGAATAAGATTCTATTTAACAAGAGAGTCCATATTTATTGAGAGATTTATGCCCAGATACATGGCCTCTTTCATCACCTTTAATGGAAGATTTTTTAAATGACTCCACTTCTCATATCCACTGACTGAGAGGGGCAGCACTAGTGATTTGGCTACAATAATCCTTAACCCTGAAGCATCTCCAAACTTGAAGATCATTGCATTGAGGGCCCTGTGTGGCTTAAATTTAGAAACAATTATTACAATATGCAAGATGAATTTACATAGTTTGTGGACTTATGCAGGTTATCAACAATGCAAAGACATGTCTTTTATGGTCATTTTTTGTATGGTGTATGGTAAATGCAAAGAAGAAGTCAGTATATGCTAATTTGTGACTGAACAGAGATTTGGTGATTCAGAAATGACATAAACTGAGTTTATTCTGATGAAATAAGCACATATAAACTGGCACAGCATACAGAAAAAAACATAGGGCAGGATTCATGAAACCTCCGTGTAAGAGTTAGCAAGTCTTACACAGAGGCTGCAGTTAAACGGGGTGATGTCAGCATGCAATGCATATTCATGAGGCCATGTTGAATCACACCCTAGTCTAACATGGTCCGTGTAGGAAAGTAGGGGGCGTGTCCGCACGACGAGTCCTGCAAAGGGACACGCCCCCAGAAGAGTCACAGTCCTGAAAGGAAACTCCCACGTGCAAGTCCGCGGAAATGTCAAGAAACACAACACCACACATGCCCCCAGAGACTATAAACCCAACTGTAATGTAAAACGTAAAAATTAACAGTTTAATTTTTTTTTTATAATTTCAAAAAAGTTTGCCCGTAATTGCGCTCGTTTGCGCGTTTGTGCCCTTCGCTCAGCCACAGTTAGTAGTCATTGGAAAAGCATAAAAGATCTAAATATGCAAATTAAGCCAAGTAGCAATAGCGTAGCGGTAGAGACATTGGCCAAAGAGGAGGTAGTTACGGTTCGAGCCCCAACAACATCATTTTCTATTTTTAGTGAAATAAGCACGAAACAATCCCCTGACATATATGTACATATATATAACTATAATTTAAGTAAAATGTAATGAAATGGGCCATGTATTTTTGAAGAAATCTGATACAATAAAATTTATAAGTGCCCATAGCTGAGCAGCGCTCTACCAAGCTGAGTATGACTGCCTGCAGGTGAGCAGTGGTTTAACAGGTGCAATATGAGTGCCTGGAGTTGTGCGGTGCTTTAACATGCTGAAACTGTGTGCCCGTAGCTGAGCAATGCCTCACACAGCATAATATGCGTGCTCATAGCCAAATGATGCGTAAACCAGCGTAACCCATTTGCGGGGAGCTGCGCAACGTGCCAACCAGCTTACCGACGGGCAACATAGGGCAGGCTGTATCAAAGCCGCCTTTACACAGACACACCTCCTAGCCTGTGTAGACAGTCATAAAATAAAAAAAGCAATGCCCAGGCTCAAACCCAGGATACCATGCACCATAGTCAAAGTACTGAACCACTAAGCCATGACAGCTGTACTGAGAAATTCAGTATTAGCATATATATAGGAATGAATGGAAATAGAAGCATGAAAAAGCAGTTTTTTTCAAGCTGATACATTTCCAAAATGGCCAATCACAGATAAGTGCGGGAAAAACGGCATATATAAGCCCCATAGGTGGGAATACACAGCATAATTGATTGTGGAACCTATTTGCAGTCAGGGTGGCAGGTGTAGGAGAAGGCAGTCGCTTCCGAGCACAGAGGTGGGGTGTTGAGGAGTCCAAATATATGGTTTGGCTCCTAGTCCACGATCATGAGGCTCAACTCATGCAGGGCCAGGTTCTGTGGGGTGCATACAAGGCAGAGTCGTGGAACCGGTTGGCACATGATCTCACCAGTGCCACAGGTATACCAAGGACTGGTGAACAGGTCCGTCACCACCATGCAGACCTGAAGAGATGAAAGCAAGACCAACTGAACCGTTGGATCCAGGAGGCCCGACAAATGCCCAACTCCTCACTACTGAGTAAGTATCCATGTAATTACGTATGTAAGAAATTATCCTAGCTGATATTATGGAGATGTGTGTTCCAATATTACTTCATTTATATTACAGCTGCAGGTGTGTGTTCCGTGAATCAGTGAGCCTATGGTGATAGGCTGGAGCGGTTGCGCCACCAGGCAGGTTAGTAATTATTTTTCTGTAATTGTTATACAATATAAGTGAGACAGCTTATAAAAGAGTTCAGTGTAGTTACATATTAATAAAGTTCAAGTAACACTAGAAGAAAGA
>NC_056733.1:955978557-956060222 GCF_019279795.1 Protopterus annectens | reverse complement strand
GGTGTCACTTCCACAGCGACAATCATCTTGAGCCAAGGTTTACACCTCTAGGTAGCTAGCCCTGCAATGGTAGTTCATTCGCACCACTCATTCACAGACACACTCTCACCTATGGCCAATTTAGAGTGTTCAATCCATCTACTGCATGTTTTTGGAATGTGGGAGGAAACCGGAGCTCCTGAAGGAAACCCAAGTGACCACAGGGAGGACATACAGGCTCCACACAGAAAGCACCCAAGCCGAGGATCAAACCAGAGAACCTTTTGCTGTATGGAGACAATGCTAACCGTTGCACCACCACAGCCACCCCATCAAGGACAGATCATATGTATAAATTTAGTAAGCTTCTTTGAGAAGTGTCAGAGGGGGTAGATAGTAGTCATTCTATCCATACAGCCTATCTGGATCTGATGAAGGCATTTGACATCATCTGCCATGTTGGCATTGTGGAGAAGATAAGAGTCCTAAATGTTGACGCTTACATGGCAAGCTGATTAACAAGCTGACTGCAAGATAGAACCTGCATTGTTATGGTTGCAGGTACCCCCCTGTAAAGCAAAAGGATAACTAGTTGTAGAACCTCAGGACTCACACATATACTTTCCTGATCTATACTCCACAGACTAAGTTTGCCAGTGACTGTGGGGTGGATGTTATTGTCAAACAACTTTCTGATAAGAGTTCATTACAGCAAGAGCTGACCCCACACTGATCATTTGTGTATGGAAAATGTTTTTAAACTAAATGCAAAAAAGTGCAGTATTGTTATATTTGGAAAACAAATTCTTCCTCAACAATGCAGTCAATACCACACTCCAGACTGATAAGAAAATCAGGGCTCTTGCCATTTAGGTGGATTATGCTCTTTGCTTTGACCACCATGTAGCATTAGTATACAGAAAATCTTTCTATTTAGCACACGTAATGTCTAAAAGCATATCATCTGCATTAAAATAAGTTATCATGCCTCCATATGCAGTTCTGATTAGGCCAGTTATAAAGTACAATGTCCAGTATGGTATGTATCAGTCCAGACACATCAGGCAACTTAAAGGTCTCCAGAGATTTCTAACAAAGAAAATTATTGGTCTAAATACTCTAAACTACCAGGGGAGACTTGAAGCTGCACCCCTATAGTTAGTCTGTTGCAGACTCCTACTTGGGGATCTATGTTTGGGGTTTTATACCACTAGAGACCCAACCCTCCTTAATGTCTTGCACTTTTGCAAGACCAACAGCTTTTCAAATACTAAAACCAAGGACTTAAATTTCCACTAACATACAAACAAAACACATTCGAGGGAAACGTTTATTACCCAAGATTTACCCCATCTCTCTAGAATAAATTATCCCTACATTTCAAGTAAAATGACACCCTTGCACCCTTCATATCCATTCATATCCAGCCTTGATTACTGGATAGGTATCTGCAAATTCATCTCTCAACAAACCCACTTTGCTCTTCTAGTTATGGGGCTATGATTTGTGAGTGATCGCTGGGAAGGTGCAAATAGTGTCTGGATTCACTTGCCTTGAAATTGCTATGATCCTACGATCCTGCCACTACTTCTACTTCAGGATTCCCAACTCCATTTTCTTTATTTTGCTGTTTTTTCCATCTCTCTCTCTCTCTCTCTCTCTCTGTTTCTCTCTGTCTCTCTGTCTCTCTCTCTCTGTCTCTCTCGGTCTCTCTCTCTCTCTCTCTGTCTCTCTCTCTCTCTCTCTGTCTCTCTCTCTCTTCCTTCTATGACTCACTTTGCTTGAGTACAGACAGCCTTCGCTTTTACCGTCTCCACCCTGTACAAGTCTGTTTATTGATACAAACATTGTGTGTTGTGGTTTGACCTTTTTCTTTTGCGCTATAACATTAGTACAATAAATTAAGGCAAAAGTCAGTATGCTGCCTTCAAAACCAATTCAGCATGTAACTAAATAACCATTTTTATACTCACAATATATTGTTTCTCACAATAAAACTAACTAGAATCTGAACTGACGGTCAAGACAACAGATGTTTTGACAGGATGAGACGGTATTATGACCAGACATAATAGATGAGTTGCAGTTATTTTGACATCATTGTAGAATGCTTGTAAATTTATGTCACACATCAAATGTATATCAGCAATATTTGACTAATCTGGCAAGATACCAGAAGCAGTTACACATGGCATTAGAGTCCTTCTGCAGTAACATATCCCTGACTAAGCCTTGTCAGAAACCACCAAGTTCATCACTACTCTAGGTTTAATTTCTCCAAGTCTTTTGGGCTTGTATTATCATGATGGGAATGGACCTCATTCCTAAATCAAAGTATGATTAAAGTTCATGAAATTAGTATTGTTTCAATCCTCGATGTTAATCAGAAATGTTCTTTGCAGCACCCACAATGTGTCCAGACCTGACTCCTTCTGCAATTCATACGGAGTTACGTGTATCAGTAGCATATCCAAATAAGACTGTAAATTCTTTTTTTATCAGATCCATTGTTCATATAACTATTGAAACTGTCTTCCACACTTCTCTTGTTTCTGCCTGCAAATGCTTGTATTTTATGACTTTTGTAATCAATGGGTGCAGCAATTTCAATGTTCAATGTTACTTTTGTCTTCTTTTTCATGGACTACTATATCTGGTTTTCTCACATCTATTTTTTGAACTCTTGGTAATGGATGATTCCTTGTGATATAAAATTCATCATTTTTTATAATGCTTTGTGGATCATGTTTCCAATGCTTCTAGGCTACTTAAATATTGTAATGTTTGCATAATCCCCAAAGCAACAGTCTTGCCACATTATTATGCCTTTCACTGTACAGGCCATCTGCCATTAGTGTATCATACCCAACAAAAAGATGTTTCCAATTCTGTTTTACAAAACCTACATTTGTCAGTTTCACCCACATGTTCAATGGACTTTGTAGACCAAAGTGTATGTAGTCCACTATCTCGGGCTGCCAATATTAACCTTTCATCTCTTGGTTTGAATTCACCTCTCCTTAACCATTCCTGAATCAGATCTTTACCAACATGAGGTTGTTCCAAGAGTTTTGTATACTTGCAACTATATTTATGCATTTTCCACATTTCATGCTTTCTCATCTGGTCCTTCACCTTATATTCTTCCTTTTGCTTTTGACACATTCAGTTGCTGCCTGATTTTTATCTACTTCTGGTTTGATTTCCATTCCTGCTTGATGCTGATATGCTTCTGCTAGACTAAATGGGGAAGTCATCTTAGATTTATTCTCCTCATGTTTCAAAACTTTCACTATGTTTGGATCTTGTGAGGTCAGTAGATATGTATGCTGTAGTACGATGGTAGGTCTATACATGTAATCAATTTTGAGGGGCCCATAGCTCCATCAGAACAGGGAATATATAATCTTGGTATACACTGATTTTTAGAAATCATTTGATAAGCGTGAAGCCTTTTTCTTGTTTAGCTGTCCAACTGATCCAGTACCTCAAGGGGCCAGTCAATCTCACCCCAAAACTGTATGTTAGAACAAGAAGAGCAATTTGATTTATAGCTTGGACTTTATTCCTAGATGTCAGAGCTGATTTCATGCTTTAAAGGTTGCCTTTGCACATTTATGAAGACCGAATCACATTCTTATATCATCTGAAAAAGTTTTGACCACTTGTAATTGTGCTTTCAGTCCCTCATCTGATGAACTATAGAATTTTAAATCATCCACAAAAAGAAGATAAGTTTTTACACTTTGTTGTTTTCTGGGAGCAAAATTGTAACCATGAACTAATCTGTTAAATAGACAGATTAATGGATTAACGGCAAGACAAATGAGCAGAGGTGACAAAGACTCAGCCTGGAATATCCCCTTTGAATTTTTATTCCCAGGGTAATAATTTGTCCTTTATCATGGCTTAGCTGCAGAGTGGTTTGCCAGTATTTCATGGTCACTGTAATGAAATCGAACAATGTATGGTGTATCTTGTACATTTGTAAGCACTCCTTTATCAATGAATGTGGGATGCTGTCAAATGCTTTGTTGTAGTCTAGCCATGCCATTCTTAGATTCTTCCCCTTTTTACAGTTCTCCATTATTACCTTATCTAACAACAAATGACACCATTTTTATTCTATTGCGATGATTGAGTTTTCTTCCAAAAGACTATAAACTCTATCGGCATAAATTCCATTATATAGTTTATACATCGTCAGAAGGCAATTTATTGGTCTATAGTTTTTAGGACAGCTTGCAAGTTCTTTCTTAAAGAGGAGTATCGTTTTTCCTGTTGTTAACCAGGTTGTTGTCTCTTCGGTATGCGCATATACATATTTCTTACTCAGGGCTAAATCTTTGAGTAAAGATATTAATATTTTTAGCCAGAAGTTAGTTACTGCATCTGGGCCTAGGTTTTTTCAATCGCGAGCTTTTCTTAGTTTTGTTTCAATTTCTCTGGCCGTTACTTCATCATTCTGCGCATTTGAACTTCTTATTCCTTCGTTTACTACTTCTACATTCCACAGGATCTTCATAGGTATTTCTCAAAAATGTCTCTATTTCTTCCTTTTTGGTGGTGTTTCTATTCCTTTTGCCTTATTTCCCAATTCTCTATAAAACATTTTAGGGTCATCAATAAATTGCTTATTTTATACTTTTCCTTTATAATTATCTGCATACAACAACATTTTTCTGCCTGTACTGGCATCTTTAGTTTATTATTTGCAATAATGTGCGATAGATCCTCTTCTGTTCTGATACTGCACATTGCTTTTATTATGTCTGTCTTTCTAAGTATTTTTGTTGATCTGTTCCCTCTTCTGTACTCTTCTAACAGCGATACTTGTCTTAATTGCTTTATAGTTTTCTCTGTTCGATACTTCCGTGATGGCATTTGATTTCTCCCCTTGCTTTCCCTTACTACTCTGTTTTTTTGTGTTAAGACTTTATCTGTTATTAATTTAGCTGTACAGTAATATATCCTATTTGCTTCTGTTATAACACATGAATTTCTGTGAATAGTCGATTACTGTGTTCATTTGTTTTATCAAACTTCTGATATTTTGGGTCTTACTGACTTTCTGTAATCTATTTCTTTACTTCTGTAAACTATTTCTTTCATTGATCTTAACACGTCTATCAATCTCTATTAAATCTAGCAATTCTTCCCTGAAATCATTTTCTACTAAACTAAGGGCACATTCTCTGTTTACTGTGGGAATTCTACAGAAAGTTCCAGAACATATTCCTGTGACATATTCTCTTCATCCTGTGCCATCCATTGCTGTTTCATATGGGAACTCATTGGCGTATCACTCCACAACATTGACTGCGTCAGAGTTGCCACAGTTTCCTGCTTCTTCCCTTGCTGTGCAACTCCAGCTGAACTTTTACACTGGTTTCCTACTGAAGGCACTGAAGTATCTCCATATGACAACTGATCAGATGCTTCCCACTCTATTGGTTTCTCCTTAATTCAGGGACTCATTGATCTGTCATGCTCTGCTGTTACCAGAAATGGATTTTCTACACTAAATCCTTCACTTTGCAGATACTCTATAACCTCAGTTTCTCTTTCTTTAACTTCTCCATTGTTAATCCTCTTTTCTACTTCCCCTTTTGTTTTCTTATTTTTGTATTGTAAAAAATTTTTATATCCAGATGTCTTTGCCTATATTTCTCTTCAAATGTATTCGGTGCTGCCTTTTGTATTGATTAGTTTTGCTTTCTCCTTTGCATATATGTTGCACCATGTTAAATCTCTTTTTCTTTCCCGTGCCTATATTTCGTCTTTAGATGTCTCCTGCTCCACCTGTTTCTCCTTAGTCTGGGGACTGCTTGTTCCATCATGCTGTGACATAAACTGTGTTAGACTTTCTACACTCAATCCTTCATTTTGCAGGTATTCCATAACTTCATCTTCTATTTGTTTAAATTCTTCTTTAGTAATCTTCTGTTCTAAGTTCCCCCTTTGTGATCTTATTTTTTTGTGTTGTGAAATTTCCCATATTTGGGTGCCTTTGCATGTACTCCTCTTCATATATTGTTGGAGCTGCTTTTTTGTATTTATTAGTTTGGCCTTCTCCTTTGCATAAATATTGCACCATATCAGATCGCTCTTCCTTCCCCATGTCCGTGTTTCTTTTTTATACCTTTCAAAAAATCTCTAGATGTTGTTCATTATATCTTCGCACTTCCTCAGTCACTACTTTTTCCAAATGGCCTGAGGTTTCTTGGTCTATATAATGTTTTTCATATATCTGTTGCATTAATGAACATAAATTTGCATTTGAAGCTTTTGACAGTTTTTCTTATGCGAGTATTTTTCTTTCCTCTAATTTCACTTTTAATCTTTTTGAACATCTTCTATTTGGAAATTCCGGGCTTCTTGCATAATAGTAACACTACATAATTTATTCCTAACCCAGAGGAGTCCACTCTATCATCTTTATGGCTCTTTTTAGGCCTGTCAGTTTTTGTGTTTTTTGTGGGCTACTATTCCTTCGACAACAGGGAGTCCATCCTCCACTTGAGCCTGGCCTAACCACATTGTAGGAATGTTCCATATCCTGAGGATTCCACGCTATCATTTTTCTAGTCCTGGCACCAGTGTGCCTACCAGGATTGGGCACTTTTTTATCCTGGGACTTTTGTATACAACTGTCTTTTTTATTTTTTAACCTACTTCTGTCCATGATATATATTATATAAAATACAGTATATATATCTATGAATCTTGTTTAGGACGGAAAAAAATGTAATATACAAGTAAGTGAATGAAGTTATGAAGTAAAAATATTATACTACTGACACGTATAAACACACAGGCGTGAATGCACGAGTGGATGCACACACACACACACACACACACACACACACACACACACACTTACAAACAAATGCACATACATACACACACATGCATACGGGTCCCCTTCATAATGTCGACCCACCTTTTGTCGACTTTAAAAACATTAAGATGAAAACTTCATAAGTTTACAATCACGAACTCCCGGAACATCGTATTTCCTCTCTGGGAAAGTAACCACTTGGCCACCAATGATAAAATCACAAACGGAAGCAAATTACACCCACTGAAGTAGGGGGCTTTAACCCCTACACTCCTCATTTAAATATACCAACTCCAAGATCACATTACAGCGGAGAAAGGGCAAAGTTCACCATGGTGGCCAAGTGGTTACTTTCTTGAAGAGGAAAAACGATGTTCTGGGAGTTCATGATTGTAAACTTATGATATTTTTGTCTTGATGGTTTGAAAATCTGTGAAAGGTGGGCTGAAGTTATGAAGGGAACTCGTGCATACATGTGCATACACAGACACACACTTGCACATGCACACACACATATGAAAGTTTTTCAACATCCATGGATTGCTGACTACTTTTATAACTATGATCTGTGATTAGTTTTTCTTTCCTGGCTCTTATTATATTTTATTCTAACAGTTTGTCTGTGACACTGACAGATTTGCTGCCTATCCGGGCTTGGCCAATAAGGAAGTTCCTCACCCTACTTATGCTTCTGGTAATAGATAAATAAAAACAGTGGATGTACAGGTTTATAACCCAGCACCTCTCAAAACCTCTGGAATAATCTTCCCCTCTATGTTAAGTAGTGTGGCTCACTATTTTCCTTTAAACATAACCTAGATAACTGGATGGGTATCCACAAATTTACTCTGGGATCGACTGGTATGGCCTTCCTGGAGAAAGGAGGTCTGGCCTGAAGGAGGATACTGTCATGGCATAAATGATCATAAGACCCAACAGCATTAGAATATCAATGAACCCATAAAGAGGTACAGGAAAGGTTGAATGAGATGAGGAAGAAATGAGGCAAAGCATATATGGCGAAGAAGTATAAGTTAGTTGGTGATTATGTTTATTTGGGGTCGAAGAAAGTAAAAAGAAGTGGAATAGCAGGAGTAGGAAAGGCTTACTACTTACAACAAAGTGATTGAACAGAAAAGACCAAAAGGATGGAAGGAGAGGTGGATAAACGAGATAAGGAAAGAAGAAGTCAGAGGTCAGCTGATGTATACAGTCCATGGAAATCAGGGGCAAGGAAGGATTAAGAATATAGAAGAGGGTAGGGCTGGTTTAAGGATCTGTGAAGGAAATGGGGAGTACTAAAGGACTGAGAGTATGAAAGAAAGGGAGGGATAGGAAGGTATTTATAATCAGAGGACAGGAACGAATGAGGAGAGATAAGGGAGGAAGTCGATATGAGTAAGGTAGTGATGCAACTTTGTATAAATTAGGGAGAAGTCCAGATGAATGAATGTGAGTGGATGTTGAGTGGGCCAAGACTATAACGTAGCAATTAATCCTCTAGGTAATTACTTCCTTGGTTTGAAAGAGGAGTGAGGATTCAAATATAAAAGTTTTATGTTACATTTCAGAAACTGGTAAGACTTAATTTGTTATCTATATCTGGGACAATTATTTTGAATCAAATATTCTGGCTATAGTAGTTTAACTTGAAATGTCTGTATAACAGATATATGATTGATAAAATGTTTGACACATATGATGCTTGAAGGAAAATTACAGTTATATAAAAAATGAGTATATTACTATTTATCATAAATACAGCTGTACAAAACACAAAATATCATGCAGTTGTATCAGCAATAAATAAGATCAAAAACAAAAAAGTTCTAAACCAAAATGACAGCAAATGAAAACAGAACATCTATATTTGCAATTGTGATACTACCTAACTAAAATTTAAAAATCTATTTTAACATGGAGGGCTGCACCCCCCCATCCCCTACATAAGCTATCTGTCTTCACACCCCCATAACTTAAATATACTGACTTATCAGTCACACAACCATGAAGCAAGGCAAAAACACAAAGGATTATGTTATAATTGATGTTCTTTGTGACTGTAATCTAATTTGATCAACCGAACCACCAATGATTTTAAAACCAAAAGAAAGACCTTCATCTAAAGTAACTCATGACAAAACAACTGGTACCTAGAAGAACATATGAAAGGGGAAAGACGTCTGCAGTCTTTATGATTAATGCATGATTGAAAAAAAAACAATATTAGGCAAGGACAGTGTGAAAGTCTATGAGTAATGAGTGATTGAAGGAAACAATATCAGATGAAGGGAGTATAGAAGTTTATAGTCTTATCATGTCTAATACAAAGAAACAGTGGCACCTGGTGTGTTTTACTTCTAAAGATTTTTTCAGCTGAAAATGGAATTCAGGATATAACTGTATTTCTTTTAAGTAGGCAGGGAAGGCTTCTTGTAGCTGAGAAGCAAGGTGAGAAAAGTTACTCTGGATGTATTGGGGACTGGACCATGGAGTCTGAAGAGGAGAACCTGTTAGTGGTGTTGATCTTAAAGTATATGATGAAATTCTGATGGTAAAGTAATAAGTGAAAAAAAGCAAAAGGAATTTAGTTTTAAGATCTTGAAAATAAGTGAACCAAATGGTAGTTTGAGTCAGTACTGGAAACCATTTTGTTGCTTGTGATAATGGGCGACAGTGGTATTATTATTTGGGGAAAGGCAATGAATCTGCAAATATGGCTGAATTTGAATTTTCAGAGTTGAGGTCTGTTTGCAGGTGGATATAGTCACTGATAGAGCATATTCCAGGAAAAGAAAAAAAACAGTCAACAATTTGCAAGCACCTTTAATTCAGGAGTTCTCCAAGGCTCAGTGTTAGGCCTAATCCTACTCTCTCTCTTCATTAATAATATAACCTCCTCAATACTCCCGTCTAATTTCACCTTCTTTGCCAATGACATTGTACTGTATAACTCATCTCCTTAGCTCCCCACGCTGCAGAATACCTTCAGTCTGACTTTGACTCTCTAACAATCTTGCAAATAATAAACTCCACCTAAACCTAATGCTCTTTGATTCTCACCCCAAACCTTAAAGCTGCGCCCAACTTCTACCCAGACATAACTATCCAGCAGGTAATCCAATGCAAATACTTTGGCCTTTTCTTAGATCCCTCACTAACCTTTAAAATCCATACTGAAATGATGCACAATAAAGATGCCCAACAACATAAAGCCTCTTACTCAATTTGTTAATCACCTGATTCACTACATCTGCACTTTCATAGCCAAGAATGTTCTCATCCCTTCACTGGAATATACTCTCTATCTTACTGCTCTCAGCTCCACCTAAAACACAGACACACAAACACATACACACATGCATGCATATGCCCACACACACACACACACACACACACACACACACACACACACACACACACACACACACACACACACACACACACACACACACACACACACACACACACACACACACACACACACACACACACACAGAAACACAGACACACACACACACACACACACACACACACACACACACACAGAAACACAGACACACACACACACACACACACACACACACACACACACACACACACACACACACACACACACACACACACACACACACACACACACACACACACACACACACACACACACATACACACACACACAGACACATAAACACATACACACATGCATGCACATGCCCATACAAACACACACACACACACACACACACACACACACACACACACACACACACACACACACACACACACACACACACACAGTTGAGCTGGTATTATAACATTACTGCAAAGCCACGGTGGTGCAGCGGTAGCGTTGTCGCCTTACAGCAAGAGGTTCTCCTGTTTGATTCTCGGCTGGAGCACCTTCTGTGTGGAGTCTACATGTCCTCCCTGCAGTTGAGTGGCTGGCATTCGAAAGACATGTGTGAAGGGGAGTGCCTTCATTGACGGTTGGGTGTCGAGCTGGCACCTTGGCACCATAAAAATCTACTGCCAATCATTAGCAGACCGGAGTTCCGCTGTGGCGACCCCCTAACCAAGAAAAGCTGAAAGAAGAAGTAAGTATTGCAACCCCAGGTATTCGTTACTCACTGCAACTTCTTATTCTAAACTCTCCAGACACTAGTTAACTAAGTAACCAAATAACAGTTTGAGGCATTTACCATCCTTGTAAGACATAAACTTTTCTAGTTGGTATGGAAGACAAAGCATATTGTGTCCCTTCTGTAGCCAGCCGTGCAGAAGTGAGCATTCTTAGACAGTGTCAAAACTGCCCAGTATTAACAATGGACTGTTACATGACATTCATGGCATGATCTTCATAACATAGAAGCAACTCTCTCAGTTAAAAAAATATCCATTGACACCCCAAGCCACACACACAAACACCTCCCACACTTCTTCATGAACCCATCAACATATGCTGAGGCTTGCCAAAAAGGCACTGCATAAACCTTCTAGAACTAGGACCACTATGTATCAGCATAAAAGTAGTATCACAGTATCAACACCCTTTCACATATTAGTGAATCCCTAGTCTGCTTCCTATTGCCAATTATTTCAGGAATGCACACAGAAATATACAAGTAATTAGTGACTCCACTGTCATGCACATTGTCTGTGCTTAGATAGGGAGACAGTCACCTCTCTGGTGTCAAGATCTGTGATATTGCAAGATTTCTTATTGGGCAAATATAAACATGACGTACAGGCGGTGCATGTGGGTGTGAATGATATGCAGCAGAAAATGCTGAGGGACGTGAAGAGAGATATGTTGGATTTCACCATACATGTTAAATGCAGGCGAGACATTGGTCCTGAGTAGAATTCTGTCTTCACCCATAATAATGCTGAAATACAAGTATAAGATGATTGGCTTCAGCAACTGGCAAAATAGTTGGTGTTCATTCTGGGATGGGGGACTCAGTCCCTTTCAGCTTGGGAATAAGATGGAAAACAGACTAATGTGCTTCTCAAAAGATGGCTTTCACCTGTTGCTCCAAGGTTACCATTTACTGTCCAAAACCCTTGCTGCTGCCACTGTATCATTTTTAGAACATATGTGGCTAATGGGAATCCCAATTTAATAGACACATTTACAGCACATTTTAATTATGACTATATCAAGGTTGCTGTTCTCAACGCCAGATGTTTTAATAATAACTTTTCTGACCTTGAGGCTTTCCTGCAAGATGAACACATCTGTGTTTGTGTCATTAACTGAGACTAACAAAGGTAACTTTTGGAGTATTTTCATATTTGTTAGAGATTGTATCACCTCTAGGCAGATTCCCTGAGATCCACAAACTGTATTTACTCAACTAACTTAACTTTAACAAGACATATTATCAGTTTGTAGCCTATCCAGCAAGCAAACTAATGCAAATATTGTGGCCTTTTCCTAGACCTGCTATAGAACACCATCCATGTCCCCTGGACATGGTGAGAGATGCCTAAAGGTACCCAATGAGCTACCCTTAAAGAAAATGATCTTTATGTTGGGAGATTTCAGTTATCCCTCAATTAACTGCTGTACCTACACCTCAAAAGCTGTGAATGCTAAATATTCCTAGTCCTAATAAATGACAATTTCCTTGAATAAATAACTAACCAGACTTCTAGGCATAAGGGTTTTCTTGACCTAGTCCTTACCAACACATTCCCTATGTGTACCAAGCTTAGACACGTTTTGTGGTTATATCAGAGCACAAATGAGTAACTTTCTCCTTAGAAATTGCAAAGTCCACCACTGTAAACTATACTGAATTTACAGACGTTAAACATACAAATTTAGTAAAATTCTATGATGAACTCTCTGCAGTCCCACTAGCACCTGTGCAGCTTCAGCTGCCATTTATGGAACTGAGTTCTACTCCCACCTACAGAACTATATGTATCTAACAATCCTCACTAGAACAAAATATAATGGGAAATTTAGCAATAAATCACATTAATGGTGCACCAGTACCGATAAGTTCTTTATCAAAAAAGACTCTTTCAAGAAAGTTATCAAAAAGCTAAAAATGATCATCAGAATGGTGAAAGCTAGACTGAAAAATAATGTTGAAAACCAAGGGTACCTACTGTTAGAAAAATATGTATTTGAACATGTATAAAGTGCTAGTTTAAAAGCAAATAGTATATAATGCATTTTATTCTATTTACAATATGGCAATAAGAATGATTTTACATGTAATTGCTTGAAGTTTTGGAGCTGCAGTGTATTTGAACTCTGACCCTGGCAGTAGCCAGCTCAGCAAGCTTATGTTTTTCACTAATGATTATCTGCTGGGTCAGGAAATTAAATGTATAAAGCATTGAAAATTCTTCTTCCTTCCTCTGAGATAATTGGCCTTGTAAATATTATCAAAGATAAGGCACAGCTGCTAAAGTAAAGTTGCAAGAAGAACAAAGAAGTATATTACAAGACTGAACCAACTATTGTATTCGAGCAGGCCTGAAACCTTGAAGGAGTAACATTTTACAGAAAGACATTATAACTAACCAGGTGCTTTTCAAGGCTGTATTATTCCCATGGGAAAATTTTTAAAATGTATAACATCAGCTTTTTCTTATGAATAGAATATTGTAAACCATAGTGATGTAGGTGCCCTGTGACTAACCACGTCAGTAAGGTGGGCACAGCTTGAATGTAAGACTATATAAAATTGTGTATTTCCTGCATCATGTCAGACAAAACTCTGTACTTGTATGGTTTTTTGCCTCCTGGTGTACACTAGTAAACGTTTGCATCTGAGCCTCCTGTGTTGTTATCATTTGTTTTTATTTAACACCTACAAACATTTCTTTTACTATTTTCAAAAATTGCGAAATAACACAAAACAATGTTCTGGAGTAATCCTAAAAGTCATTACTCATGCTGACTATCAAGACACAGCTAACTTATTTGCAACAGATTTAGTGCTAACTTTACTCCAGAAACCGTTGCTCAAATTTGACAAATCCTTGAGACCCATATACACCTGGAGGTCATCATGGAGCAGATCCTGATTGGGTTATTAAAACATAAAATGCCTCTTCTGTGGGTCAGGACAAATTACCTGACCACTTCACAAACATCACCAAACTTGCCCTTGCTGAACCCTTCCAACACTTATTTAACTTAGACCTAGTCACATGGTATGTCACTGTGGTATGTTAAAGAATGGTTATATTGCCCTGTCACAAAGGAGGAGCTACCCTAGACCCAGGAAGCTGCAGATCCATCAGCCTAACTTGCCTAGTTTTAAAGGCCATGGAATTTATTTTTCCTGACTTCATACACTACAATACTCAGAATTTCATACAAATGGACCCACAACAATTTGATTTTACCATGGGTAGGTCAACTCTACTAGTTTTGTAAATTTCTTCACAAAGTCACGCAAGCAGTGGATAGGGATTATTCATTCCATACAGCATATCTGGATATGGCCAATGACTTTGAAATTATACTCTACACTATCATTGTAAATAGGCTAAAAGGCCTCAAAGTAAACCCTTCTGTGGTTAGATGTACTGCAAATTTTCTATTAGACTGAACCGACATAATGAAGTTGGGAGGTATCACTTCAGAAAATAAGAAAACCACCAGCATAGTACCTAAACGGTTGGTTCTTGGACCCCTCTTTTTTTGCATATACTTTTCTGACTTCCATACTATAAATCAATCCTATGGGTAACAAAATTTGCCAATAACTGTAAGCTGAAAATTACCCCTCACTCTTCTTGTGATATAAAATTGCTACAGCAAGAACTAATCACAGCACTGAAGCAGGAAGCATTGTCACCTCACAGCAAGAGATTCTCTGGTTTGATTCTTGGCATAAGTTGCCTTCTATGTGGAGTCTGCATGTCCTCCTTGTGTTTTCTTGTATTTTTTCAGGGTGCTCTAGTTTCTTTCCACATTCCAAAAACATGCAATAAGTGGACTGGACATTCTAGACTGACCATAGGTAAGAGTGCATACATACATGTGTGTGTGTATGTGTGTGTGTGTGTGTGTGTGTGTGTGTGTGTGTGTGTGTGTGTGTGTGTGTGTGTGTGTGTGTGTGTGTGTGTGTGTGTGTGTGTGTGTGTGTGTGTGTGTGTGTGTGTGTGTGTGTGTGTGTATGTTCTGTATGGAAGAATATATTGAACCCATATAATCAAGTTGGGAGGTGTCACAGAAGCAGGATTAGTCACCTGGCAGTGTAAACATTGGTTCTAGATGATGGTCACTCTTGATGTGATGCATTGACCCCATGTGAAAAAATTACAGAAAGGAGATTATGGATGGATGCAGGTTGTACAGAAAAATGCATTAAATTGAATGCAAAACAGTGCTGTATTGTCACGTTTGGTAAATACTGCCCATATACAGCTTACAGAATAGTCAGTATCCCACTCCAAGCAGACACAGTGGTCAGAAACCTTCGCACCTGGATATCAGCTCACTCTCCTTCAACCATCATGTAATGACGGTAGTCAGAAAATCCTGTTATTTAGTTCAACTAATTTCTAAAGGCCTCTCATACTGCTCAAAAGAAGCTATCATCCTTCTGTAGGCAGTCCTAATCAAACCAATCACAGAGTACCATGCCCTTTCAGAAGGCACATAGCCAGAGACATCATATAGCTAGGAAGACCCCAAAAAATGTTCCTAACTAAAAGATTATTGGACTAAAGACCCTTAGCTGCCAAGACAAACTTGAGGCTCTATCATTATATTCTGTTAAAGGCTTCACTGGGGAGTGCTATGCCTTACTTTATCTGCAATCAAAAACCCTGCCCTGCTATATCTCTTTTACCTGCAGAACACTAACAGTTCCTCAAATAATCAAGCTTAAGTTTTAAACTTCCACAAACACATGAAGAAAACACTGTAAGAACAGAACCAAAAAAAGCGGTGGTAAGCAGGTAACTCCAAACTTGACAGTCAAAAACTCCAAAAAGGAAGACCGGAGAGCAAAATGTCTTACTCCAACCCACTACGTTTATTCAAAATACGCTAAACTTAAAACAAATTAAAGAGACACGCTGATCTCAAGGCATGCCTTGAGATCAGCGTGTCTCTTTAATTTGTTTTAAGTTTAGCGTATTTTGAATAAACGTAGTGGGTTGGAGTAAGACATTTTGCTCTCCGGTCTTCCTTTTTGGAGTTTTTGACTGTAAGAACAGAGTTATTGCCCAGTGGTTGCCTCATCTCTAAAACAAATTGACTTATATGTCAAAGACAGTGACACCTTTATCTGTATTTTAAGAAGAGTATGGATGATTGCATGGATATCCACAAATTTCTCCTTGGCCTGACATTTTTTTCATCTTACCTTTAAGCATCTATTGCAAGACTCTCAGTTATTGGAGAGTCCACATTCTACCTCTCAGTCCTCATCTTGGGATGAGTGCTTCTGTTTTCTCCTGGTGAGATAAGGAGTGCAGTTACATTATTTCCTGGAGACTGCTGATCACCAGAAAGCTTAATAGCTGCTACAAGCTAATTCTTTGTTTTCAGTAAGTATTGCTTGATTTGTTTCTAACTTCAGAATATCTGCCTAAATACTTCATCCTTAAATTTTCAGGGTCTACATATTAGTTTCCCCTCAAGTGTTTGGCAGTGCTCTGCACAGACTCAGACACCTTGAGTGATATTTTTCCTGTAAAAGCACAATTGAAGTTTCTCCAATACCTAGTTGCACACGGGACATCTAGTTTGCAGTGACAGGCACTGTCCACATAGTTGCAAACCGGATACTCCAAACCAGTGGCGGCTGGTGACTTCAAATCACAGGGGGGCTGCAGGAGACGCTGAATGGGTGGGGTCAAAGGGAAGGGGTGTGGTCAACCATAAAGGGGAGGAGCTATGCACAAAACCACAAAAAACTAACTTTAATTAAATACGCTGCCCTGGGTGGCAAACCATCATCATGAAAGTCCAATCAAGACAAAAATAAGTGTAGAAGAATAAAAATATTACAATGCATTGGCTGCATGACAGCTTACTTAATATCTAGATGGAAACAAAAGGTTGTGAGGCATGAAAAAATAAATTACTTTTTAAATACATTACTGGAATGCCAGTCAAAATCAAGTATAAGAAAAACCAGAAGCACTCAACTCAAACCACTTCTCCTTGCACTGCAGTTCTAATTATAATATATTCAGCTTTATTAAAGTACCAAGCAACATGCTGAAAGTAGAAATCTATGTGATGCCCCCACTTGTAAAAATGTTTATCCAAAAAGACCTGCTGCCTGAACTTTTCATGGGGCAAACATGATAAAAAGTAAAAAGTGAAAAGCAAACAAGAAACAAGCTCAAGATACATTGCTTAAAGGATTACTGTACAGGTTATGGACCACACATGATTGGCATTCTGTTTAGTTTACGGGTAAAGTCTGTAGAGATGACTGGAAGTCTCCAACAAGTGTAATGAGCTTTTTAAAATAATGGAATCCTGTCCTTTAATACCCAAGGCTTATACATTATCTAGTCAAGTATTCTCTGCATGGCAACAACAGAAAGGCTTTCAATGTTGGCAATTCTTTAACAGTATGCTTATTAAAGCTTACTTGCATCTTACGATGTCAGACAAGCTTACCTTATGGTCATTAAAGCATTGCTACTTAAACACAGAGCAACAGGCACTTTGAGTAATAAGCATAAATCTGAGTAATAAGCATAAATCAACAGTACAAAAATATGACAGAAACCAGACCATTCTGCAAAATCAAGGACAGATGAAAAGCCACTGTAGTACTTATGCAGTGTGTCCTCCCCATCCAAGGTAGATACAACTACTCCTTGCCTTGCTTGGACACATCCAGAGTCACTACATGGGAGAGTGGGGTGCAACAAGCATGTCACAATTTGAAATCTCTCTGGCTGACTGAGATGGCCCTGACACATTTGTCATACCTCTCAACCTCAAGAGCAAGAAATCTGGACAAAGCCATACACAGAAGTGGGACAAAGGCACAACAATAAGGACAATTTTAAATATTGCTCTAATAAACTTAGAAAGATAATAGAATAGGTCTTGCATTAGTATGAATTTTCTGAAGGGTATAAAATCTGAAACTCAAATGTCTGTCATTTTCTAACTTCAGTCTTTAGTGATTTGTCACTAATTTGCCAAAAAACACAATTTTATGAAAAATGGACCAAAAATGTGATGCAAAAATATAAAATAGACACACAATACAGCTGCTACCTGTCAAAGAAGGGACACTTTAATATTAGTACTGCTACCTTGAGCAGCTGACAAAATAAAAGAATCTACATGCATTTCAAGTAATCTATAACTTTGATTATTACAGTTATTTCTTAATTGTAAACCCTCCATGTTTTCTTCCAAAATTGCTATTTTGCGGAGGGATTATTAGGGGAAGAGCAACATTTTGAGCCAAAAATTGGGGACAGTTGAGAGGTTGGCTATGCCTAATTCTATAAAGCAATTTATTTGCATGTACCTCTCAACCTGTTAATGCAGTAAATCTGAACAAGGCCAAATATATTGGGGGCACATATAAACAGTACTAAAAATTGCTCTTGTATAAATTGAGAGTTGATAGAACGGCTCTTACTTTAACATGCATTTTTATGAAGGTTATGAAGTTTGAAACTTATTATTTAGTGACTTCTGGCAAATCATTTAGGAATTAAAACTACAAATTTTATGAGCAACAAACCAAAAATAAGAAGCAAAAATCTATTCATTCTTTGCAAATCTGGACAGTTGGGAGGTATAGTTCAGCTGGGCCTGTCTGAGTTTGCTGCCCTTCCCCCCCCCTGACAAAATAATGGTTGAATGGAGCCTCTGCAGCCATTCCAATGAACCATTACTTGGCTATTTCACTCCATTTACCATAAACACTAATGTGCATACTGCTTTACTTCAATGATGAGTTGGACTTCATTTGAAAGTTTTATTTTGTATTTTACAGCACAAACATTAAGTCATCTGTTAAACAAAGCAATGCAGTCTCACAATGAAAACTTAGCATTAAAACTTCTCTGCCCTTGAAACTCACATTCATTGAAACAGCATTGAAACCCACATTCAAAGAAAATACATTTTGCCAGTGGCAGATAAAGATTAATTTTGGGCTGTTTTTGAATCATAGGCCCCTTGCATATGAAACATACATGTGCTCTTTGATACACCTTCCTCATTGTACTAAAATTATATTCCTTGTACAATACAGTACACTTGTTAGAGGGTGTTTTAAATTTGTTTTGAACATTTTTCCAGTAAGCAATGAAACAAAACATATGCACCCATAATGGCAAAACTGCCCAGTTGAGAACATTTATCATAAAAAGTCTACTCAGACTTCCACAGTCCACCATTATTAGTAAATATACACAATTCTACAGTCCACCATTATTAGTAAATATGCACAATTCCACAGTCCACCATTATTAGTAAATATGCACAATTCTACAGTCCACCATTATCAGTAAATATGCACAATTCTACAGTGCACCTTTATCAGTAAATATGCACAATTCTACAGTCCATATTCAGTGAATTCAGTTCTTGCCATAGCTGTCAACCTTAGCACAAAAACCTGGACGAAGCCAATAATGGGAGAATACAGTCCCAAAAAGGGACAAATTTAAAATATTCATCTTATAAACTTAGAAAATTGCTAGAAAAAAAGGTTGTGCTACTATGTATTCTGAAGAACATGAAGTTTGAAATTCAAATGCCAGTCAATTTTACTGCGGACAGAACAAAAACAATTTTCAGCAGAGACGCAGGGATTAATACTGCAGACACGTCTTTGTAAAATGGCAGGGCACCAGAGCAAATCCACACAAACACAGGGAGAAGATGCAGACTCCACACAGAAGCCACCCCAACTAAGAATCAAACCAGAAAACCTATAGCTGTGAGGCAACAATACTACCACTGCACCATCAAATCTGCAAGGAACTAAACATTCAGAAACCTGAAGTCTGAAATTCAAATGCCGGTCAATTTTACTGCGGACAGAACAAAAACAATTTTCAGCAGAGACACAGGGATTAATACTGCAGACACATCTTTGTAAAACGGCAGGGCACCAGAGCAAATCCACACAAACACAGGGAGGAGATGCAGACTCCACACAGAAGCCACCCCAACCAAGAATCAAACCAGAAAACTTATAGCTGTGAGGTAACAATACTACCACTGCACCATCAAATCTGCAAGGAATTAAACATTCAGAAACCTGAAGTCTGAAATTCAAATGCCGGTCAATTTTACTGCGGACAGAACAAAACAATTTTCAGCAGAGGCAGGGATTAATACTGCAGACACGTCTTTGTAAAATGGCAGGGCACCAGAGCAAATCCACACAAACACAGGAGGAGATGCAGACTCCACACAGAAGCCACCCCAACCAAGAATCAAACCAGAAAACCTATAGTTGTGAGGCAACAATACTACCACTGCACCATCAAATCTGTAAGGAATTAAACATTCAGAAACCTGAAGTCTGAAATTCAAATGCCGGTCAATTTTACTGCGGACAGAACAAAAACAATTTTCAGCAGAGGCGAGGGATTAATACTGCAGACACGTCTTTGTAAAATGGCAGGGCACCAGAGCAAATCCACACAAACACAGGGAGGAGATGCAGACTCCACACAGAAGCCACCCCAACCAAGAATCAAACCAGAAAACCTATAGCTGCGAGGCAACAATACTACCACTGCACCATCAAATCTGCAAGGACTTAAACATTCAGAAACCTGAAGTCTGAAATTCAAATGCCGGTCAATTTTTACTGCGGACAGAACAAAAACAATTTTCAGCAGAGATGCAGAGATTAATACTGCAGACATGTCTTTGTAAAACGGCAGGGCACCAGAGCAAATCCACACAAACACAGGGAGGAGATGCAGACTCCACACAGAAGCCACCCCAACCAAGAATCAAACCAGAAAACCTACAGCTGTGAGGCAGCAATACTACCACTGCACCATCAAATCTGCAAGGAATTAAACATTCAGAAACCTGAAGTCTGAAATTCAAATGCCTGTCAATTTTATTTAACATTTGTTAATCAGGACAGTCTGACTTGGAACAAAAACAATTTTCAGCAGAGGCCCAGGAAGAAATAATGCAGACATGTCTTTGTAACATGGGAGGACACAAAAGCAAACCCACACAAACACAGGGAGAAGATACAGACCCCACAAAGAAGGAACCCCAGCCAAGAATCAAACCTGAGAACCTACAGCTGTGAGGCAACAATGCTACTACTACACCGTCAAATATCAAGCATTGCAACATTTACAAACCACAGATATTATGAGGAACAGATCAGATCAAATATGAGGCAAAAATCTGCAATTTTTTTACAAATGGTGGTGGGTAGGGAACTCAAGTCTTTAACACCTGCATACAGGGTACAGGGTTCAAGCCTGAGGTATTCCCTACCACACCACCATGAGCACCTGGGGCATTTACACACACACACACCCACCTCTATCCAGTTAAAAGCACCAGCTAACACACACACAACTCTATCCAGTTAAAAGCACCAGCTAACACACGCACAACTCTATCCAGTTAAAAGCACCAGCTAACACACACACAACTCTATCCAGTTAAAAGCACCAGCTAACACACACACAACTCTATCCAGTTAAAAGCACCAACACATAAAGTAAAATGCATCATACACTTACCTGTCTGTTCTCCATACCATATCCTGCCTGCGCAATACTCACAAAGACCCGCGAGATCCCAGCAAAGCTCCTTCCCAACGAGAAAAGCTCCCTCCCGATGACGAGACTGACTGTTGCAGTCCGGACGCGATATATCCTCCCAGTGTGTCTGTGCACTTTAAAAGTGCACAGTCGTCTCTATGGGTCCTGCCGGACTGCCTTGAGCATGCGCATAGACCGACGGTAGTCGGGACTACTGCGCATGCGCGAAATTTAAAAAAAATAATTTTTTTTTTTGTTTTCTTTTTTAATTTTTAGTTTGAGGGGGCTGCAGTCCGGCAGCCCGATGCCACGAGCCGCCCCTGCTCCAAACAGTGATTGATATTCTCACTCCAACTGTCTAATCAATAAAAAGGGTCTGTAGCCATGGATATGAACTTTCCTACTGTCTCCGTTACTGGCTTGGTGGATATAGGCATCCTGAGGCAATGTAGAAATTACCTCATGTTTACTGACAACCAGTTAATTCTCAAACAAACTGATATGGTGTGTGAGATATGTATTTACACAATGTCACTGGAGGCAAAACTCTCATATAAAAGTACTCCTAATGTCAATAAGGTTGTCAGTAGTACACACTCTGCACTCATCATGCACAATTCAAAGCAGGCATATAGACCCACATATGCTGAGGCACTTACATGTAACCTTCCTAAACCACAAAGACCTCCTAGATGAAGTGCACATAACAAATACCCTCAGCAGCCTCAAATAGCTCCTTGGCATAGCTCCTCATGGTCCCCTGCAGAGTTCCTAAGCCAGCAGAGAGCAGAAAAAGCAACTTTCTTGATTATAAGTATTTTTTAAACATTTTATTTTGCATTTTTCGATCTTTTGAGCTTTTTGACTACTGTTTGTGCCTATATTACTGTTTTATTACCTGATTTTCCTGTTTTTCTGTGCTTAAATTGTTGATTGCACTTGTTGGCTAAAGTTTTGCTTAAAAGTAACAAACAGGCTAATACACTCAAGTGTACCAGCCTTTGATAGCAATTTAGTCGAATACCAAAGCATTTACTGTATTTTTTTCTGTCTGTTTGCAAAAAAAAAAAAAAAAAAAAAAAAATACTTCTCCTTTCCTGAACTTTCCTAGCTAGTTGTTCCAGTGATCAGATTTTGCTGATCCCTGGGCTTTGTATTTGGTTCCTGTGTTCCTCCATTTTCTTGTGTGGCCAGAGGTAGTTTCTTTACTCACCAGTGGGAGTGGGGAGTACTGAGCTGCTTGTTTGTCCTCAGAGGAGTGGTTAGAAGCAGCAACTTGTAATTTGTTGGCCATTTTGGGTCATTTCCTGTTTTTTCCAGCCCCCTGCTATAAAGCACGCTTTGGCGGGCTTTTCTGGCATTAGAGAACTTGGCATAGCTCCTCGTGGTCCCCTGCAGAGTTCCTAAGCCAGCAGAGAGCAGAAAAAGCAACTTTCTTGATTATAAGTATTTTTTAAACATTTTATTTTGCATTTTCCGATCTTTTGAGCTTTTCGACTACTGTTTGTGCCTATATTACTGTTTTATTACCTGATTTTCCTGTTTTTCTGTGCTTAAATTGTTGATTGCACTTGTTGGCTAAAGTTTTGCTTAAAAGTAACAAACAGGCTAATACACTCAAGTGTACCAGCCTTTGATAGCAATTTAGTCGAATACCAAAGCATTTACTGTATTTTTTTCTGTCTGTTTGCAAAAAAACTAAAAAAAAAAAAAAATACTTCTCCTTTCCTTAACTTTCCTAGCTAGTTGTTCCAGTGATCAGATTTTGCTGATCCCTGGGCTTTGTATTTGGTTCCTGTGTTCCTCCATTTTCTTGTGTGGCCAGAGGTAGTTTCTTTACTCACCAGTGGGAGTGGGGAGTACTGAGCTGCTTGTTTGTCCTCAGAGGAGTGGTTAGAGACAGCAACTAGTAATTTGTTGGCCATTTTGGGTCATTTCCTGTTTTTTTCCAGCCCCCTGCTATAAAGCACGCGTTAGCGCACGTTAGCGTGATTTAGCGCGGAGTTGCCACAGGAGCACACAAAAGCAGCTGCGGTTAAACAAGGTTAAACTATTCGGGCTACCTAAATTCCACTCTTCAAATTTTCCCTTAAAACTACCTTCCTCGAACTGTACTGCTGATCTAATCAGCGTATCCTATAACTAAAAAGTTCATCTCTACTTGACTCCCAAGTAGACTATTCTCTATCTGTAAAGCCTAGCACTTGCTCCTACAGTACTTGCACCTTGATAAATCACTATTATTATAGATAGTACCCCACCAGCCTAGAACCCATATCCCCCGGTGTCTTTTGTGAGTTTTTTTTATCTATTACTTCTAGCATGTCGAGGGATCAGTTGCTAGTGTCCTCTCCTGCTCAACTGGTGAACCTGGGAATATTGAGGCAATGTTACAATTGCCTCATGTACACAGACAATCCTCTCCTTCTCCCACAAAACACAAATACATGCGAGAGATGCAACTATACGGCCAAACTGGAGGCTGAGCTCTCTCAACATAGGACTGGCAAGACCAGACAGGAGGAGAAGGTAACCACACACACTACATACCCAGTCACACATAGTACCATCACAACTTCAAATCATACACATAATCACACAAAGGCATACTCAGAGGCTCTGATCAAAAATCTACCAAAACAGCAGAGGCCACCAAAGCAGACACCCAAACAACTACCACCTCAGGACCCAACACATGCAACACATAGACCACACAGTCAGAGTGTCAAATAGTCACAGCCCTTAAGGCCAAACACAATGCCAGACACACTCGTCATTGGTGACTCCATAGTCAGGCACACTGACATCCCGCTCACCAGACTGAGTAAGGAGAAAGTCACAGTAAGCTGCCTGTCGGGCGCTAGAATCCGCCACATAACGCAAGCACTCAGGTCTCTCAACAGCAGGTACAAGTACGACTCAGTCATTGTCCACGCTGGTGTCAACGACCTGAGACATACCTCCTTGGACTACATGAAAAGACACATTGAGGAGCTCTCTGATTATGTAGCCCAGGCAGGTATGACCCTGACCTTGAGCAGTATCCTACCTTCACCTAGAATGATGCCACAATACAGTGATAAGATGATCAGCTTTAATAATTGGCTTAAATTCTGGTGTCATTCAAAGGGGATCAATGTCTGTCTGCCTGGGATGACATGCTGGACAAGCCACGCTGCTTCCAAGGGACGGCTTGCACCTGTCACCCTGGGCTTCGGATATTGGCAAAGGCTCTGCCACCCCATAGTGCCTTTTTAGGCAAGGCTCAAATTCTAAACCTACCACCCTAGAACACAAAAAGGAAAAACTAAGGGTAATACTGCTCAATGCCAGAAGTCTCAATCTCAAGATGCACGCACTCGAGGCCCTTCTCAGTATGGAGAACATCGATGTCTGTGCTGTGAAATAAACCTGGTTCAAGGCTCCTGAGAGCACCCCAGCACTATCAGGTTTCACCTCATATCATGCATTCCGGCCCCAAAATCCGGACAACACCAAGAAAGGAGAGGGGGTGTCCATATTCATAAAGGACACACACCTCAAGGTTGGTGGCAACGCACGATGCATCGGAGACCATCCAGGTGCAATTAACCATAGGCAAGACTGCTCTGCAATTTGTAGCATGTTACAGGCCACCCTCTCAAACTCAGGAACCTCACATGGCCTTCCTGAAAACACTGGAGGGGATAAATGTATCTCCAAACACCATCATACTAGGTGACTTCAACTACCCTAATATAGACTGGGAACACTACTCAAGCCCAAACACTCTAGCCCAAAGGTTCCTGGAGTTCATAAACTCAAATGCCATGGAACAACTAGTCACCATCCCCACAAGAGGAGAAAACATACTTGATCTCATCATCACGAACATGGGATCACAATGTTCAACACCGAAGTATACCCCTCACTGGTGAGATCAGATCATAAACTAATCTCGCTGGAGGTCCTCATCCGCCCCACCTGAAATAAAAAGACCACAGTGAAAAACTTCTCAAAAGCCGACTTCACACTTCTAAAACTAGTGTGGTCTCCTTTAAGGCCCCTGAGCCAGTGGTAAACATTACTCAAACCGCTGAATCACTTACAAATACCTTCTACCAGCACCTACAGGACTGCATGGATCAGGCAATCCCAAACAAAACTAAGACTCTTTGTACCAAAGGCAAGCGTCCAGTCTGGTGGACCCCAGCCATAAACAAGCTCTACAACAAAAAGGAGGAAGCTACTACAAGATAGAGCAAAATCCTTGAAAGGTAAGACACCTTTGATCATTATAAGTAAAAAACTAAGAGCTCTCATAAAATCATCCAAGGCAAATTTTGAGAGAAAAATCACCAAGGACTCAAAAGACAATCATAAGGCCTTCTTTAGCTATGTTAGAAACCTAGGAGGAAACTCCCAGATATGCTCAGAATTAGTTCAAAATGATGTGAAGATTACTGAACCTACACACATTGCCAACATACTGGCTGACAGGTTCAGTGCAAACCTCTCCCCCTCCCCAAAAGGAGAGATATCTATACCAGAGGATTGTAGCCCCCAAACATCTCCAACACCCAGGTGAGAACTGCTCTCTCAAGGCAAAAACACAGCATCCATGGGACCAGATGGTGTCCCCGGCTGTGTGCTCCACGAACTCAATGAGGAATTAAACCCGCAGTTAGGACAGCTGTTTAATCTTAGCCTCACCTCAGGATACGTGCAAGGAGTGGCGCGGCTGTGGTCCCACGTCACAAGGGCGGTGCCTCCACCGACCCTGGAAATTACCATCCCATTAGCTTGACAAGCCTTATCTGCAAAGCCATGGAGAGGATCATAATGAAACTCATAAATAAAGACATAGGGAACTTGCAGACTTTGGATCCAACCCAGTTTGGCTTTGTCAAAGGCAGATCATGCCTTTTAAACTTGGTTGACTTTTTTGAAACAGTCACCAAGGCCATTGATGAGGGTAAGGCAGTCCATACAACCTACCTCGACCTGGCAAAGGCCTTCGACACAATACCCCACTCAGGTATCATCGAAAAACTCATCAGCTTGAATGTAAACCCATACATCACAAGATGGGTTGCAAACTGGCTAAGTGACAGAACCCACAGGGTCAGAGTTGCTGGCACCATGTCAGACTCAAAGCCTGTCACAAGTGGTGTCCCACAGGGCTCAGTCCTGGGACCTCTCTTGTTCGGCATCTACTTTTCTGAAGTACAAGCAAACACAGGAGGGTTATGGCTGACAAAGTTTGCAGATGACTGCAAACTGGGCGCCATAGTCGAAAACACATCTGACACAGATATCCTTCAGAAGGGCCTCACAGAAACAGATAACTGGTGCCAGAATCATGGCCTAAAGTTAAACGCCAAGAAATGCATAGTCATACACTTCGGGAAAAACAAGGTTACCCCTAGCTACCATATAGGTGGCAATCCACTGAGCACAGAAGAAGTCATCAGGGATCTGGGGACCCAGGTTGACAGTAACCTTTCGTTTGACACTCATGTTGCCAAAGTAGTTAGGAAAACCTTCTACATTGCCCACCTGATCATGAAGGGATTCACATCTAGATCTAGGGAGGTCATCGTCCCCCTGTACTCATCACTCATTAGACCTATGATTGAGTACAATGCCCCATTCTGAATGTATCTGACCCGACACCTGCAGCAGCTGGAAAGGCCCCAAAAGTTCCTCACCAAAAGGATAAAGGGTCTCAAAAATATGTCTTATGCTGCCCGACTGAAAGAACTCCAGCTCTACTCAGTCGCATACCGCTTGCTCAGAGGTGACCTGTGCCTGACATATAAGGCCATGTCAAACCCAGATTTGATGAATATGCTTCATCTCAAAAAATCTAGATCCCTCAGAACCACAAGGGCGGGAGACTTAAAGCTTGACACGGTTATTAATAGAACGTGCTGGAGGGACAGATTCATCACCCAGAGACTCCCTATGCTGTGGAACAAAATCCCGGTACATGTGAGACAGAGCACCTCGCTGGCCTTGTTCAAGAGGAATCTTGACCAATGGATGGGAGATCGCAGATATACCCCAGGGATTACTTCATTGTCACTGCTTGACAGAGGCACAGCAAAATAATGCATAGTTTTCTTCAAACTAAAGGGGTGGCGAAAGCCACATAACTATGGGCTAGGCTTATAAATGCCCTTGGGCAGATAGCCTAGTATGAACCTATGAACCTATGAACCTAAATACACTCATTAAAAACAACACCCACATCAACACATACAGCTACATCTCATGGAGCGTCTACCTGTAAGCCCATTAGGCAAGTCACCACACAATCCAACATTCTAGTCATTGGAGACTCCATCATGATACACACTGATGTACCTCTCACCAGGCTGAGTAAGGAGAAAGTTATGGTCAGTTGCTTATCAGGGGCTAGGATCCACCACATTACTCATGCACTCAGGTCATTGGACCACTATTACCAATATGACTCAGTCATAGTCCATATTGGAGTAAATGATCTGAGATGTACCTCTCTAGACTATATGAAGAGAGACATCATGGAGCTCTCAGAATGTGTGTCTCAGGCTGGTATGAGCCTAGCACTGAGCAGCATTTTACCTTCTCCAAGGATGATGCCACAATACGAACAAAAGATGATTGACTTTAATAATTGGCTTAGTTTCTGGTGTCATTCTAAGGGGGTGCAATATTGTCAGCATGGAAGGAGATGGTCAACATACCATGCTGCTTTGCCAGGGATGGTCTCCACCTCTCCCCTCTAAGCTTTCGAAGATTAACTAAAACATTGTCTTCCCCCATAGTGCCATTTTTAGGCAATGCTAAACTGAAAGTACTTCCAACATAGCAAATCAAAACCAAGAAAATCTAAAGGTATTACTGCTCGAAGCTAGGAGTCTAAACAAAAAACTCCACTCCTAGAAGCTCTCTTTACCTTAGAGAATGCTGATGTCTTTGTGATCACTGAGACAGGGTTTAAAGTCATGGTGAGAACACCAACAGTGCAAGGTTGTAATGCCTTCTACACATTTAGGCCAGCTAATTCACAGGCAGGGGCAAAAGGTGGAGGGGGTCTCTATTTACATCAAAAATAAATATACTTCAAGGCTGGTCAAACAGGACAGTGCACATGAGCTGCTCCATGTTCAAATCATCATAGGTAATATCCAATACCACTTCCTTGCAAGTTATAGGTCCCCCTCTATGACCCAGGAAACCCATACCATGTATTTAAACTTATTAGAAATACTAAACATCCAACCCAATATCATATTCACAGATTACTTTAATTACCCCACTATTAACTGGGAATCTTATATGACACCAAACGCACAGGCACAGAGATTCCTGGATTTTGTAAACACTCCCTGAACCAGGCAGTCAATACACCAACCAGGGGTGCATCCACACTGGATCTGGTCCTCACTAATATGGGAGACTGCTGCACAACCCCTACTGTAATGCTTTCCCTGTTAAGGTCAGACCACAAAATGGTTTACTTTGAAGTAAAAATAAAATCTGGGCCCCCAGCTAAAACTGGAATATTCAGGATCTTTTCTAAGGCTATCCTCCTGCTATTAAGTGAGAATCTCGCAAAATGTTAAGCCCCCATAAACCCTGTGAACACTTCTGCCTATGCAGATCTGTTCACAGAAACCCTGTACAAGCATGTTAATAGCTGCATAGAGGCAGCTGTACCCACCAGGAAGAAGTACAGAACTAACTCAAAAAACAAGCCCCCCTGGTGGAATCACAAAATCAATCATCTGTATAACAGGAGGAAGAAAATTGCGACAAAAATTAGGAGGTGCAGCACCCAGCAGGATAAAAGCACTCTCATCAAACTAAACAAACCACTCAGAGAACAACTAAAGTCTACCAAAGCCAAGTTTGAGATAAGTTTAGCCTCCCAGGCCAAGGACAATCACAAAGCATTCTATAGCTATGTCCGCAACCTCAAGGGCAATACACAATTGTGTGCAGAGCTCATTGTAAATGGAGCCACCTATACTGAGCCAGAAGATATAGCAAACATCCTGGCTGATAAATGCAGCTCCAACTTTACTCTTCTCGCTCCCCCCAACCTTCCCACAGGAAATATCATCAAATATAACTCCCCTACTATCACTAGGGAACAGGTCCTTAATGCGCTCTCTAAGACCAAGAACACTGCATCAATGGGCCCAGACAATATCCCAGGATACCTTCTAAATAGCATAAAGCATGACATATCAGGGCCTCTGGAATTACTATTTAACTGTAGCCTCCAAACAGGTTTTGTGCTTAATGAATGGAGAAAGGCAACATTCATCCCTCTTCACAAAGGTGGGCCATCTACAGACCCATAAGTCTCACTAGTCTTATATGTAAAGCCATAGAAAGAATTATCATGGAGATGATCAACAGAGATATAGTAAACCTCCAGACACTGGACCCAACACAGTTTGGTTTCATCAAGGGCAAATCATGCCTAGTCAACCTGGTGAACTTCTCTGAGAAGGTCACCAAAGCAATGGATGAGGGCAAAATCGTTCACACGGCCTAATACCCCACTCAGGCATTATTGATAAACTCAACAGGTTAGGTACAAATCCATATGTTACCCGGTGGATAGCCAACTGGCTCACAGACAGGACCCAGGAAGTTAGAAATGGGGAGTCCACCTCTGCAAAGAGGCCAGTCACAAGTGGAGTCCCTCAGGGATCAGTCCTTGGACCGCTCCTTTTTGGAATTTACTTCTCAGAAATCAAGGCCAATGTCAGTGGTCTCTGGCTGACTAAATTTGCAGATGATTGCAAATTAGGAGCGGTCACTGAATCTCACACTGACACAAATGTTCTCCATGAGGAGCTGACACAGACAAACAACTGGTGCCAGAGCCATGGACTAAAACTAAATGCCAAAAAATGCATAATAGTATCCTTTGGGAAGTCATCCATCCTTGGTAACTGTCATATTGACAACACACCCCTTAGAGTTGACACTGTAGTCAGGGACTTAGGGACACACATAGATAATAATCTAACCTTTGACCATAATGTGTCTACAGTTGTGAGGAAATCATTCTATGTTGTGCAACTTATAAACAAAGGTATGGCATCTAAGTCCAAGGAAGTCATCGTTCCACTGTATTCGGCATTCATCAGACCTATCATTGAGTACAATGCCCCCTTTAGGTATGTATCTAACCAGGCATATCCAACAATTGGAACTTCCACAGAGGTTCCTCACTAAAAGAAAACAGGGCATAAGTAATATGTCCTATGCAGACTGCCTCAAGGTCCTATCTCTGTATACTGTCTCCTATAGACTTTTGAGGGGAGATCTATGCCTGGCATACAGGACATTGTCAAACCTCACTGTAATGGACTTCCTGCATATCCACAAAACAGCAGCACCAGAATTATCCATTCTAAAGACTTAAACCTTACCTGTGATATAAATAGGACCTGCTGGAGAGATAGGTATGTATCCCAGAGACTACTCCATCTATGGAACAGGCTCCCCATCCATGTGAAGCAGAGTGCCTCCCTAACCCAATTCAAGTGGAACTTGGACAATTGGATGGGAAACCGGAAATGTATCCTTGGTTTGGCACCCATGTCTCTAATGGATAGAGGGAACCTGTAAATGGTTCATCTCCCAGGCCCATGCTTACACTTATCAAGGGTATCAGAACTTGTCAGAGATTTGAGATGCATGGCTAGGCTTAAAAAGGCCCTGTGGTCGTTAGCCTAATAAACACCTGTGAACCTATGTTTTGCCTTCATGGAGGTCGAAGGTGAACCCTAAAGGTGAGTATCAGCAGGGCATTAATGATCCCTTCACTTTTTTGCCTTTTAATGCCTAATGTTGTTTGAATGTATGAACGTTATTGCAGATTCTTTCACTGAGCATCACTCCTGAGTATTACAACAAGCCCCCTGATTCCTAGTCATTTCCTGTGCTACCCTCCCTCACATGTACTTAATCATCAAATGACTCAGAGCCAACTCTTACTCCACACTCAGAGTCAGTCTCACGCTCATCACAGTGAAGCTGACAACATTTTTACTTCCTATTGTCCTGACTGCCATAGAACAATACAGGAAAATTATCCAAAATTCGACCCTGCAAAATGGAACTTTTGCAGGCTTTTCTGTCCTTCTTTTTTTCTATTCCCTCAGTCCCTCCTTCTCTTCCTTTCCTTGCTTAATACAAATGACACCCGACCTCTATATTTTCCCTTCGATACATTTAGCTTAGTTCTCTTTGCCTGGAATGGTGTCGTACTAACATAAAGACAAAGCAATATTATAGCAACTCTTCAAGCCAAACATTGTATTCCAACTTACATACCTTGATGTTATATGACCTGCAGTATTGTAATTATGAAAACTGTAACTACTTATGTAAATATTGTACTTTGCCCATGTTGCAAATCATATTATCTTTGTAATCTGCTGTGCTCTTCCATTGGATCATGGCTGAAAAGAGTTCCATGACCATCCCACCCATTTAGTTAATTGATAGATAGATGGATAGAGAGATATGAGTTATTTATAGCACTTTTATTGTCTGCATATACTTTTCTAGCTAGTTTCACTGTGTGTGAGATATTAACTAGAAATTTTCTACAATTGTTAAGCATCTGGTTGGGTTTGTTTGATCTGATTTTTGGTTCCCACCTTCCCTTTGTATGCTGTTCTTATAGTTGGTGGCTTTGCAGTTGCCCGCCCGTACTGCAAATCTGATCTGGGACACTCCTCCCAGTCTAGTGTCATTACCTCATTCTACCTAATACAGAGAGAACATTTGTTAAGGCCAACCCACTTAGTTTCTGCTCCTCCTTTCTCTCTTTCCACTAAAAAAAAAAATGTTTTCTTGTGTCCAGGGCTGTTTGTGGGCTTCTGAGCCCCCAAGCCTTTGTTGGAGGGAAGCCTTCTAGCTTAATTTTGTTTCTTAAAATTAGCCTGTTTTCTAGTTTCAGCCCTCAAATCTTTTTTTTAGCTTTTGCTGTGTTCTTCTCTGTATTTTTTGCTGTGTGTACATTCTATTGTAAATTTGCATTTGCAGTGATCTTACTATGTATTCTTGCTGTGTGGACATTCTTTTGTATTCTTCTCATGCATTATATTACTTTGTACTGCCTTTGGAGCTTTTCTCCCCGGGCCTCCACTGAAAATGGGTTCTTCTTGGCCCAGTGGACTTCCCCCGGTAATCAAACTGAAATAAAATAAAAATAAAATAAATAATCTGTTTCTTTGAGCTCAGCATTTGTTCAGAACTCGTTGTAAGCACTAAATAAGCTTCAAATTACTACAGCACTCAACTTTCCTCACTTGTCTGGAGGAAAACAGTTTTTAGTACTTAATAAATAAACACCTATCCAGGCATGTCTAACGGTCAGCTCCCTTTGTTTTCTCCTGTCTACCTGATGAATCTGGGCATCTTGGGGCAACACAGCAATTGCCTCATGTACACAGACAACCCTCTCCTCCTACCACCCAACATTACAACCTATGAGCGATGCACTTATATAGCCAAACTGGAAGCAAAGCTCTCTTCACCCAAGACTGGACTAGACAGTCAAGAGGAAAAGGTAAACACTTGCACCACAACACACTCATCACATAGTCCCTCAAAACCTACACCACCAAAACGCACACATAGAAACACAAAACACACACCTACATTTGCAGAGGCTCTCAATAAAAATCTGCCTAAGCAACAGGGACATCCAAAGCAGAAATGCAAGCAATCTCCACCCCCCAACACAACCCAAATGACACATAGCCCACAAGCTCAGTGTGCCACTCAACCACAGTCCATAAGGCAGAACAACGTACCCAACACTCCAGTCATAGGTGACTCTATAGTCAGGCACACTGATGTTCACTTACCAGGCTAAACAAGGAGAAAGTTACTGTCAGCTGCCTGTCGAGTGCCAGGATCCACCACATAACGCACGCACTCAGGTGACTCCACAACAAGTACAAATATGGCTCTGTTATTGTCCATGTTGGTGTGAATGACCTGAGACATACCTCCCTGGACTACATGAAAAGAGACATGGAGGAGCTGTCCAGTCTTGTAGCCCAGGCAGGTATGACCCTAGCCCTGAGTAGCATCCTGCCATCACCCAGAATGATACCACAGTATAAGGACAAAATGATTTACTTCAACAATTGGCTAAGCTTCTGGTGTCATTCTAAGGGGATCCAGTATCTGTTTGCCTGGGATGACATGATAGGTTCATAGGTTGGTACTAGGCTATCAGCCCTAGGGCCTATACAAGCCTAGCCATAACAATTCCCTGGCTATTTCTTCCCACACTATTTACTTCCCTGGACCCATGTCTAGCAGGGCGACTGACGTGATCCCCGGGGTGAATTTCCTTTCTCCCATCCAGTCATCAAGGTTCCTTTTGAAGAGGGCCAAAGAGGCACTCTGCTTGACATGTATAGGCAATCTATTCCCGAGTCTGAGGAGTCTCTGGGTCAGGAACCTATCCCTTTGACATGTTTTGTTTATTGTTATGACAAGGTTTAGATCCCTGGAGTGTGTGGCTCTGAGGGATTGGGATTTCTTTAAGTGTAGCATGTCCAACAGCTCTGGGTTTGACATGGCCTTGTATGTTAAGCAGAGATTGCCTTTAAGTAGACGATATGCGACACAGTATAGTTGGAGTTTTTTAAGGCGGTCAGCATAGGGCATCTGCTTTAGGCCTGTGATTCTTTTAGTGAGATATTTCTGCAGCCTTTCCAGTTGTTGCAGATGTCTTGAGAGGTACATACCAAATGGGGCGTTGTATTCCATAATGGGTCTAATGAGGGATGAGTACAGAGAGGGATGAGTATGACAAACCACGATGCTTTGCCAGAGATGAACTGCAACTGTCACCCTTGGGATTCCAGATACTGGCTAAGGCTCTTGCCACCCCTATAGTGCCTTTTCTAGGCAAGGTTCAAATGACAAATTCACCACCGTAACAGGTACAAGCAAGCAAAATCTGAGGTTAATGCTACTCAATGCTAGAAGTCTAAACCTCAAAATGCACTCACTCGAGGCACTCCTTAAAATGGAAAACATCGACATCTGTGCAGTAACAGAGACCTGGTTCAAGGCTCCAGAAAGTACCCCTGCATTACCAGGCTATAATTACCATACCACACCTTTCGGTCACCTAACCTGGACAGAAACACTAAAGGTGGAGGCGTGTCCATATTCATTAAGGATATCCACACCTCCAGGCTAGTTGCTCAGCATAATCCAACCGAGATTATCCAAGTGCAACTAACTTTGGGCAAGACCGCAATCCAAATTATAGCTTGCTACAGATCCCCCACCATGTCCCAGGATTCCCACTCCTCATTTCTTGATTCACTGGAAAATATTAGGGTACACCCTAACACCCTAATAATGGGCAATTTCAACTACCCCACCATTAGCTGGGAAGACTACTCATGTACCAACTCTTATGTTTTCTGGAATTCATAAATTCCAACACCTTGGATCAACTTATCCACACCCCCACCACAGGCAGCAGTATCCTCAACCTGGTCATTACCATCATGGGCAACCGGTGTTCCACACCAGAGGTCACTTCCTTGTTGGTCAGATCTGACCACAAGCTAATCCACCCTAGACATCCACATCCCACCCCTACACCCCATTAAGGAAACCACCGAAAAAATTTCTGCAAAGCTAACTTCACGCTTCTTAAGACAGAAGTGGCAAACTTCACAACACCCATGATGATGGACAATAGAGGTACAACTGCTGAATCCTATACAAATGCACATTATAAGCACTTACACGAATGCATGGATCGTGCAATCCCTAACAGAACCAAGATGCTATCCTCCAAAAAAAGGAAGCCAATCTGGTGGTCCCCTGCTATAAACAAACTCTATAACAGTTGAAAAAAACTGTTGCAAAAAGAGTAAAATCCCATGATTGGAGAAACTCTGTGGTCAGCCTCAGTAAGAATCTGAGATCCCTCATAAAATCCTCCAAAGCTAGTTACGAAAACAAAATCGCCACTGATTCTAAAGACAACCACAAAGCATTCTATAGCTACATCAAGAATCTCAATGGGAACATTCAGATCTGCTTTGAATTACAGCACAATGGCACTAAATGTACAGAACCAGCTGATATTGCCAACATCCTGGCAGATAGGTTCAGTGCTAACTTTACCTCTCTGTCACTGCCTAAATGGCCCATCTCTATACCAGAAGAATGCAAAGTTCCTGTAATCATGGCTGCACATGTAAAAAACACACTCTCCAAAGCCAAGAACACAGCATCCATGGGACCTGACATCATCCCAGGCTGCATTCTACATGAACTACAGAATGAACTGGTACCCCTCTAAAGTACCATGTTCATTCATAGCCTCACCTCAGGCTTTGTGTCCACTGAATGGTGCACAGCAACAGTTATCCCACTCCACAAAGGGGCAGCCACCACAGACCCCGGGAACTACCGCCCCATTAGCCTGATGAGCTTGGTCTGCAAGGCTATGGAACGTATCATCATGGAAATTATAAACAATGACATTGGTAATCTCCAAACTCTGGACCCTACCCAGTTTGGGTTTGTAAAACGCAGAGCATGTCTCCTAAACCTGATTGACTTCTTTGAAGTGGTCACCAAAGCCGTAGATGAGGGTAAGGTGGTTCACACAGACTATCTAGATCTCCCCAAGGCTTTCGACATCATCCCCCACTCTGGAATTATAGATAAACTCACTAAACTAGGTATAAATCCCTATGTCACAAGATGGGTTGCCAACTGGCTCACTGACAGAACCCACACTGTGAAAGTAGCAGACTCTAAATTCACCTTCAGACCAGTGACAAGTGGAGTACCAAAGGATTCAGTCCTGGGTTCTCTCCTGTTTGGTATCTACTTCTCTGAAATACAGGCTAACACAGAAGGTCTTTGGCTAACAAAGTTCGCAGATGACTGCACACTAGGAGCCATAATCAAAACTCCTAACGATGTGGACATCCTACAAAAGGGCCTCACTGAGACAGATGCCTGGTGTCAAAGCCATGGACTCAGCTTCAATGCCAAAAAGTGCATTGTCATCCATTTTGGTAAAAACTCTGTACCCATGAACTACTACATAGGTGGTAGTCTACTTAACACCGAAAGTGTGATGAGACTTTGGGACACAGGTGGACAGTAGTCTCTCCTTTGATAATCATATCACCACAGTAGTCAGGAAATCCTTCTACGTGACACACCTCATTACAAAAGGTTTCTCATCCAGGAAAAAAAGAGGTCATTGTTCCCCTCTACTCATCACTCATTAGACCCATTATAGAGTACAACACCCCTTTTGGTATGTACCTCACAAGACATCTACAACAACTGGAAAGGCCGCAAAAATACCTCACAAAGAGGATTACCGGCCTCAAACAGATGCCCTACGCAGACCATCTAAAAAAACTCCAGCTTTACTCTGTTGTCTACTCCGAGGTGATCTTTGCCTAACATACAAAGCTATGTCAAACCCAGAGCTGTTGATCATGCTCCACTTAAAGAAATCCTAATCCCTCCGAGCTACACCATCTAGGGACATAAACCTTGTCACCACAATAAACAGAACATGCTGGAGGGATAGATTCCAGAGACTTCCCATACTTTGTAACAAACTGCCTATCTATATCAAACAAAGCTCCTCATTAGCCCTCTTCAAGAAAAATCTTGATGATTGGATGGGAGATAGGAAATTCACCCCGGGATCACTTCTGTGGCTCTGCTCGACGGGGGCACAGGAAAATAATTTCCTTGGGTGGCGAAAGGCAGGGTACTGTTTGGCTAGGCATATATAGGGCCTAGGGCCAATAGCCTAGTACCTACCTATGAACCTATGAAAATAGATAGCTATAGATAGATAGATAGATAGATAGATAGATAGATAGATAGACAGACAGACATAGAAGTGGTGATAGGGGAAAGTGTAGTTAGGCAGCATAGAATGATGGTCTGTAGGATGATGTTGGTGATCAAGAAGAGGAGGACAAGTGTGAGAGCAGTGCCAAGGATCAAATGGTGGAAGTTGAAAAAGGGTGATTGTGAGGTGGAGTTCAGGGAAGAGTTAAAACAGGCACTGGGGGGGGCAATGAAGAGTTACCGTATAGCTGGGTAACTGCAGCAGAGATAGTAAGGGAGGCAGCTAGAAAGGTGCTTGGTGTGACATCTGGGCAGAGGAAGGAGGACAAGGACACCTGGTGGTGGAATGAGGAAGTACAGGAGAGTATACAGAGGAAGAGGCTGGTGAAGAAGAAGTGGGATTGTCATAGATGAAGAAAGTAGACAGGAGTATAAGGAGATGAGGAGCATGGCAAAGAGAGAGGTGGTGAAGGCCAAGGATAAGGCATATGGAGAGTTGTATGAAAGGTTGGATACTAAGGAGGGAGAAAAGGACCTGTACTGATTGGCTAGACAGAGGGACCGAGCTGGGAAAGATGTGCAGCAGGTAAGGGTGATAAAAGATAGTGAGGGAAACATACCCACAAGCGAGGAGAGTGTGTGAGCAGATGGAAAGAATACTTTTAGGGGCTGATGAATGAAGAGAATGAAAGAGGGAGAGAGAGAGAGAGAGAGAGAAGGTTGGATGATGTGGGGATAATGTATCAAGGAAGTGAAACAGATTAGCAAGGAGGAAGTAAGGACAGCTATGAAGAGGATGAAGAATGGAAAGGCTGTTGGTCCAGATGACATACCAGTGGAAGCATGGAGGTGCTTAGGAGAAATGGCAAGGGAGTTTTCAACCAGATTGTTTAATGAAATCTTGGAAAGTCAGAGGATGCCTGAGGAGTGGAGAAAAAGTGTTTTGGTACCTATTTTTAAAAATAAGGTGATGTGCAGAGCTGTAGTAACTACAGAGGGATAAAACTGATCAGTGACAGCTTGAAGTTATAGGAAAGAGTGGTAGAAGCTAGGTTAAGAAGGGAGGTGATGATTCGTGATCAGCAGTGGGGTTTCATGCCAGGAAGGAGCACTACAGATGCGATGTTTGCTCTGAGAGTGTTGATGGAGAAATATAGAGAAGGTCAGAAGGAGTTGCATTGTGTCTTTGTGGACTTGGAGAAAGCATATGACAGGGTGCCTAGAGAGGAGTTGTGGTATTGTATGAGGAAGTCAGGAGTGGCAGAGAAGTATGTAAGAGTGATACAGGATATATACGAGGGTATTGTGACAGTGGTGAAGTCTGCAGTGGGAGTGACAGATGCATTTAAGGTGGAGGTGGGATTACATCAAGGATCTGCTCTGAGCCCTTTCTTATTTGCAATGGTGATGGACAGGTGGACAGATGAGATCAGACAGGAGGCCCCATGGACTATGATGTTTGCAGATGACATTGTAATCTGTAGTGAGAGCAGGGACCAGGTTGAGGAGACCTAGGAGAGATGGAGATATGCTCTAGAGAAGAGAGGAATGAAGGTCAGCAGGACTAAGACACAATATGTGTGTGTGAATGAGAGGGAGGATAGAGGAATGGTGAGGATGCAGGGAGTAGAGCTGACGAAGGTGGATGAGTTTAAGTATTTGGGATCAACAGTTCAGAGTAATGGCGAGTGTGGAAGAGGGGTAAAGAAGAGAGTAAAGGCAGGGTGGAATGGGTGGAGAAGTGTGTCAGTAGTGATTTGTGACAGATGGGTACCAATAAGAGTGAAAGGGAACATCTACAAGAGGGTAGTGAGACCAGCTATGTTGTATGGGTTGAAGACGGTGGCATTGACAAAAAGGCAGGAGTCAGAGCTGGAAGTGGCAGAGTTAAAGATGTTAAGATTTGTACTGGATGTGACAAGGATGGACAGGATAAGGAATCAGTATATTAGAGGGTCAGCCCAGGTTGGATGGTTTAGAGAAAAAGTCAGAGAGGCAAGATTGTGTTGTTTTGGACATGTGCTGAGGAGGGACACTGGGTATATTGGAAAAGGATGCTAAGGATGGAGCTGCCAGGTAAGAGGAAAACAGGAAGGCCTAAGATAAGGTTTATGGATGTGTTGAGAGAGGACATGCAGGTGGTTGGTGTGACACAGCAATATGCAGAGGACAGGAAGAAATGGAAACAGATGATCCGCTGTGGCGACCCCTAATGGGAACAGCCGAAAGAGAAGAAGAAGATAGATAGCTAGCTAGATAGATAGATAGATAGATAGACAGACAAATAGATAGATGGACAGATAATAATTCTCCCTCCAAAACAAATTAGACAAGGTCAATTCTATACTTTTAGGAAAATGCTAATAGAACATCTCGATACAACCAACTCACTAGTTGATTTGTTAATGTACAAGACTACCTCAATTGAAAATCTCTCTCAATTTAATGTGACATGTTTGGGAAGAAGCAGCTCCATCTGTATGTGGAACTCAGTACTGCAGGCGGTATGGCCCCCACCACCATGTTCTGCCTGTAGTACCTAGTCTCACATATAGATGGGTCTGTATTGGAAGTTTTGAAACTTGGTTGGGAGACACTCTTCCTGCAGACACATGACAGCCATTCCCCCAAGCTCTGTTAGGGACAGCTCACAGTTCTGTTCTGTAAAATATTGATTTAATTCCCTGGTGGACATATCTGTCTCTTTTCTTGGAATAGGGTGAATATAGGCATGACAGTCATGCTGATGGTCATGCATGTCTGCAGTCACCAGTTCACATTACAGGTGGAGCTGTTATGCTGGATGGCTTTAGGGCCTCAGGCTCCACCTCTTTGCATGCAATACCAGGTCTGATTTACAGATGGAGTTGCTGGGTCCAAGACTTGGCAGAACCTCCAAGCATAGCTCCCAAATGTCTCTGATCTTGCAGAGTGTCTACAATTTTGCCTCATATTTTCACCCTGCCCTTTGCAAACTTTGCGTGGCGAGGGTAAATCACCGAAGATTGCAGTCAATGAAGAATGCCAATCATTAGAGTTTTATGCGTCTTGTTCTTCAGAAAAATGAATGTTGCTACAAAACCTGTTGTTCTATTAACTTTATAAATGATGTAGAGTAATATTTAAAACTTTTACCTGATTTGGGGCTTATTTTTCCCATCATGTTTGACTTTCTCCGTGGATCTTGAGCAAAAATGATGTCCTTAATTCCTTGTGCTAGCTTGCTCTATGTTTGGAATAATTTCTCTGTTTTAGAATTAGTTTAATTTCTGGATGTACTCCTGATGTTAAAGCTGAAGAAGTTTGAAAAAAGTATAAGATGGTTTTTGCAGCTTTAATTTCATTGTTGATTCAGATTTTCCTTATAACCACACTCACAATTATACCAACTTAGATAATAACAACAATTCATATATCCCAAAAATATTTTGAACAACTACCCCTCATACTTCTATAGAGGGACAGTTACTTACTTACATTACCATTTCACTAAGTGGTCATGAGATGCATTAATTTTCAATGCAGGGTGTTGTACTCTGAGGCACAGTTGACAAATTATCTTATTAAGTTGCAATATATATATATATATATATATATATATATATATATATATATATATATATATATATTATATATGTGACAGATAAAGTTAAATTTTATAAGCACACACTTCAAACAATAAACAAAATTAATCCAAAATTGGGTGTCTTATATAAGGATGAATCCTACCTTACTGATACAGCAGACACACACAGTCACAACCTTTCTGCTATCATCCCTTCTAGACACCTCAGCAGTTCTTATATGCAAACTTTACAACAATTCAAAAATGGAACAATCCTATAACAAAGTTGCTGAAATTGCAGCTAACCATTTCTTCAAGACTTACCAGTGTCTTCACTAAAGCAGCTTAACTCCTTAGAGCTCCTGCAACATCTGTTTCAACTATGAGAACCCACAAACATGTATATAAACCAGAAAACTGTTGTGCTTTGCAATCCATCATCCAACCCTACTCCCCAAACAGAGATCTTCGCCTAGGAGATAAGTCTTTGATTGACATTACTAAAATGTATAACTCTCCATCATTTTTTTCAAACTGCATTTCGAATGTATGGAACTCCAGCACTCCTTCTCTGAAACAAATTGCAAACCTAAAATCCTTTAAATCACACCTTAAGCAGCATCTGATAAATGCATGGTTACTCTTGCTTATCTTGTTATTAACTCGAACAATAGCTAATACACACAAAATGAAACACGCCTGTACATTCACAGGATCTATCCCTGTGCATTTCAACATCTACTCTGTCAAATACTGTTCTTGTCCCAAGTTTTCCACTAAACATCCTCCAGTTCTACAGACCCAGTGCACTATTATCATCTGCTGTTTTCCCCAATTCCCGGTCTTCTCTACTTTTGTCTCCTTTCCTCCTATTCTCGTCTATTACTGTTCCTGTCTCCCTCTGCGTTTCTCCTCTTGTGGTCATCCTTTAAATATTCTTAATTTTCTTTTCTCATCCTAAGGCATTTCTTCTTGTGTATCTGGATCGTCGGTCATACTAAATAAAATAAGAGGCAACATAAACAGAAACATGCCAATCTTCTTCTTTCGGCTTTTCCCGGTTTGGGGTCGCCACAGCAGATCACCTGTCCGCTCATGATTGGCAGTGGAGTTTTTACAGTGTGGAGTTGCCAGCCTGATGCCCAACCTTCCACATACATACACACACACACACACACACACACACACACACACACACACACACACACACACACACACACACACACACACACACCAGGGCCAGTTTAGAGTGTCTAATCCACCTACAGCATGTCTTTGGGATGTGGGAGGAAACAGGAGCACCCAGAGGAAACCCACCGACCACAGTGAGGACATTCAGAGTCCACACAAAAGGCACCCCAGCTGAGGATTGAACCAGAGACCCTCTTGCTGTGAGCTAAAAGCTGCACCACTGTGGCCGCCCAAGCAGAAACATGCCAATCATAAAGGAAAAAAAAAGACCTAACAACAGAAAGAAAGAAAAAGCAAAAAGTGAAGTATTACTTAGTGCAAGGAATAGGCAATGAGAGACAAAACTACATTTCACTGAGGAGTTAGGGAAGACCAACAAAAATTAAAATAAAACATAATCACTGCAGAGCTACATTTATGCAGAAATATGTTTGACTAGCTTTGTTTAAAATGACCTCCACCAAGCTTCTACACAAAATTTAATACTACATTCCAGTTGCCCTTAAGCATAACTGATGTGCTATTAGGTTCTTGCAAAACCTATGAAACGTCATCCAGAAAAGCAGAATCTTTTAAAAATGGGCATGAACAGACTCTATAGTAATATTATAATAATTCAATTTCAAAGTTAAAGGAATTATTCTTCCTTTTAAAGCCATTATATATTTTCCCTGTATGTCACAACACATTTTGTTTGATAATAATAGCTATCACACCTTTATCTGAGCAGTAATAATTATTATGCACCTGCGTGATCCATCTATGTTTGGCTTTCATCATGCCACACTCTTCAACACTTCAGTATGTTTCCCGCAAGTGAAAAGCATCTTCTCTGCTCTTAACATATTATAAAACTTTTCTCATCTTAGATTTACATGCTTCATTTTTAGACTGAGACAAACCAACTAAGTAATTCCATTACATAGATGAGAAATAATATTTCTGCGTGCCTTGCTTGAAGAAGGAGAAATAATATAAGTCCCAAACCACCATGCCATGAAAATGAAAACACTCAGTGAAAAAACACAAAATCGTCCCTCAGGATAGTCCTTTGGAGAAAACTGGTGAGGAAATTTGATTCGAGATGAAACAGAACCAATTTAATTAAACCAAGTAGGGCTTGTTTGTGCTTCACTTCAGTTTCCTTAGAAAAAAAATCAACAGCAAGCCTTTCCAAAAATACTTTCAATTTGCCAAGGGATTGCATGTTATTTTTTCCTGATCTTATTGTTGTGAAAATTGTTCTTTGTCTTACCACTTCAAAGGACAGAGAATCAAAAAAAAAAATGAAATCCTTTGCCCCTCATATACAAAATATTTTCTGATATGTATTTCAGATCTGAATCTCAAATCCACTAATGAATAATTTCCCAACAATTTCCGCATATTTTTTATTAACAAATAGGATACACTGCACTGCTTAGAAGTTGCCTATTACTGTAACCTTGTTGGAAATAGCTTTAACACCCTTTGCCCAATGCTTCCTAGAGTTTATAAACTCAAACGCCCTGGAACAACTGGTCACCACTCCCACAAGAGGTGGCAACATATTTGACCTGATCATCACCAACATGGGGGATCAATATTCCACACCAGAGGTAAACCCGTCGCTGGTAAGATCAGACCATAAACTAATCACACTGGATATCCACATCCCGACCCCACCCCCAGTCAAGGAAACCACTGTGAAAAACTTTTCAAAAGCAAACTTCACACTTTTCAAGACTGAGCTGGAAAGGTTCAAAGCCCCCTTGCTAAAGAATAATGCTGCCCAAACTGCAGAATCCTTTACAAATGCATTCTATGAGCACCTACAAGAATGCATGGATCGAGCCATCCCAGGTAAAACCAAGACTCACTCCTGCAAAAAGAGGAAACCAGTCTGGTGGACCCCGGCCATAAATAAGCTATGCAACAGAAGGAGGAAACTATTACATGATAAAGCAAAATCCCAAGAAGGGAAGGCATCCCTGATCAGTATTAGCAAGAAACTATGATCCCTCATAAAATCATCCAAGGCCAGCTTCGAAAGAAAAATTGCCAACGACTCTAAAGATAATCACAAAGCATTCTTTAGCTATGTCAAGAATCTAGGTGGCAACTCTCAGATCTGCTCTGAGCTAGTGCAAAATGGCAAAAAATACACTGAACCAACTGACATTGCCAACATCCTGGTTGACAGGTTCACTGCAAACTTTACCCCTTCACCTCCAAAAGAGCCCGTGTCCATTCCAAAAGAATGTAGAGCCCCAGACATCACAGACATACAGGTGAAAACAGCCCTTTCCAAAGCCAAAAACACAACATCAAAGGGACCGGATGGTTCATCTGCCCGAGGGCAGGTATCCCAGGCTGTGTCTTACACGAGCTCCAAAATGAACTAAACCCTCACCTAAATTCACTGTTCAAACTCAGCCTTACCACAGGCTGTGTACCCAAAGAATAGCATACAGCAATAGTTATCCCGCTCCACAAAGGTGATGCCACAAAGGATCCTGGGAACTATCGCCCTATAAGCCTTACTAGCCTGGTCTGCAAAGCTATGGAGCGCATCATCATGAAACTCATTAACCAGAGACATTGGAAACCTCCAGACACTGGACCCTACACAATTCAGCTTTGTTAAAGGCAGATCTTGCCTCCTAAACCTAGTTGACTTCTTTGAAACAGTTACCAAGTCCATAGATGAGGGAAAGGTAGTCCACACAGCTTACCTGGACCTTGCAAAGGCCTTCAACACCATTCCCCACTCTGGTATTAAAGATAAGCTTACCAGCTTGAACATTAACCCCTATGTCACGAGATGGGTTGCCAACTGGCTCATGGATAGAACTCACATGGTCAGAGTTGCGGGTGCCATGTCCGACTCTAAACCGGTTACAAGTGGCGTCACACAGGGCTCAGTCCTGGGACCCCTCCTGTTCAGTATATACTTCTCTGAGGTACAGGCAAGCATGGGAGGACTATGGCTGACCAAGTTCGCAGATGATTGGAAACTGGGGGCCATAATCGACTCTCCGGCTGACACAGACATCCTCCAGAAGGGTCTCACGGAGACGAATATCTGGTGTCAGAACCATGGCCTCAAGCTAAATGCCAGAAAGTGCATAGTCATTCCCTTTGGGAAAAACAAAATGCCCACAAACTACCACATAGGTGATAATCCACTAAGTACGGAAGATATAATTAGGGATCTGGGGACCCAAGTAGATAGCAACCTCTCCTTTGATAATCACATTGCCAAAGTGGTTAGAAAATTCTTCTATGTAGCCCACCTAATCATGAAAGGGTTCACATCTAGATCAAGAGAGGTTATTGTGCCCCTCTACTCATCACTCATCAGGTCCATAATAGAGTACAATGCCCCATTTGGGATGTACCTTACTCGACACCTGCAACAGCTGGAAAGACCACAGAAATACCTCACCAAGAGGATCGTGGGCCTCAAACAGATGCCCTATGCAGCTCGACTAAAGAAACTCCAGCTCTACTCGGTTGCTTACCACCTACTCAGAGGTGATCTCTGCCTGACATACAAGGCCATTTCTAAACCGGATTTAATGGACATGCTCCACCTCAAGAAAACCAGTTCTCTTAGAGCCACCCTGCTCTAGGGATTTAAACCTCAGCACAACAATAAATACGACATGCTGGAGGGATAGATTCCTATCCCAGAGACTTCCCTCGCTCTGGAATAGAATCCCAATCTGTGTTAGGTAAAGCCCCTCACTGACTCTCTTCAAGAGAAATCTTGATGAGTGGATGGGAAATCGTAAATTTACCCCTGGGATCACTTCAGTGGCCCTGCTGGACAGAGGCTCAAGAAACTAATCTAAAAGGGAGGTGAAAGCCAACACATTCTGGCTAGGCTTATAAATGCCATTGGGCAGATAGCCTAGTACCTACCTATGAACCTATGAACCTATAAAACCATGTGTGACGATGCTTAAAGCTTTAATTGTACTTTGCAGTGGAGCTCTTTTCCCCACACCTCCACTGAAAAGGGATCTTTTTAGGCCCAATCAAACTTTCCCAGTAAACAAATGGTAATAAAATAAATAAATATGAGTACTTAGGGTGAAGGGATCTGAGTGCCATACCTCTCAACTGTCCAGATTTTTGCAGAATGTCCAGATTTTTGCTTGATACTTTTGGTCTGTTTCTCACAAAACTGTGGTTTTCTAGAAAATCACTGACAAATCATTGAGGACTAAATTCAGAAAATAATGGCAGACATTTGAATTTCAGACTTTATATCCTTCAGAAAATTCATGCTAATACAGAACCTGTTATTCTATCAACTTTGTAAGTTTGCAAGAGCAATATATAAAAAGTGTCCCTATTTGTGCCTTTGCCCAGATTCTTTGCTCTGAGAGGTTGAGAGGTAGTGACTACTCAGGTGACATTATGAATTCTAGAACCTGAAAGACACCTTACCATCAATGTAGCTTTGTTGACTGATGTGCCAGTATATCTGACTACATAATCATCTATTACAAGGATGTTATCATGTGAAGCTGCAATCTCTGTCAGCCTTAAGGGAATTGTTAGAGTGATGTTGCTATGTCTATTGTAGATGAGGTATAAATACGATGGTGCAGTGTAATGGTGCATTGCCTTGGACGTCTAGGTGTGAGGTGTGAATATGTTACTGTGGTTTAGGTACAGAGGTGCATTACCTTAGATGTCTAGGTATGAGGTGTGAATATGTTACCAAGATTTAGGTATGGAGGTGCATTGTCTTGGAGGGCTAGGCATGAGGTGTGAATATGTTACTGTGGTTTAGGTATGGAGGTGCATTGTCTTGGACATCTAGGAGTGAGGTGTGAATATGATACTAAGATTTAGGTATGGAGGTGCATTGCCTTGGAGGTCTTGGTGTAAGGTATGAATATGTTACTAAGATCTAGGTATGGAGGTGCATTGCCTTGGAGGTCTAGGCATGAGGTGTGAATATGTTACTACAGTTTAGGTACAGAGGTGCATTGCCTTGTTGGTCTAGGCATTAGGTGTGAATATGTTATTGCGGTTTAGGTATGGAGATACATTGCCTTGGACGTCTAGGCATGAAGCATGAATATGTTACTGAGGTTTATGTAGGGAGGTGCATTGCCTTGAAGGTCTAGGCATGAGGCGTGAATATGTTACTGGGATTTAGTTATGGAGGTGCATTGTCTTGGATGTCTAGGAGTGAGGTATGAATATGATACTAAGATTTAGGTATGAAAGTGCATTGCCTTGGAGGTCTAGGCATGAGGCGTGAATATGTTACTGCAGTTTAGGTATGGAGGTGCATTGTCTTGGATGTCTAGGAGTGAGGTATGAATATGATACTAAGATTTAGGTATGAAGGTGCATTGCCTTGAAGGTCTAGGCATGAGGCGTGAATATGTTACTACAGTTTAGGTACGGAGGTGCATTGCCTTGGAGGTCTAGGCATGAGGTGTGAATATGTTACTACAGTTTAGGTACGGAGGTGCATTGCCTTGTTGGTCTAGGCATTAGGTGTGAATATGTTATTGCGGTTTAGGTATGGAGGTGCATTGCCTTGGACGTCTAAGCATGAGGCATGAATATGTTACTGAGGTTTATGTAGGGAGGTGCATTGCCTTGGAGGTCTAGGTGTGAGGTGTGAATATGTTACTGTGGTTTAGGTATGGAGGTGCATTGCCTTGGAGGTCTAGGAGTGAGGTGTGAATATGATACTAACATTTAGGTATGGAGGTGCATTGCCTTGGAGGTCTATGAGTGAGATGTGAATACGTTACTGCGGTTTAGGTATGGAGGTGCATTGCCCTGCACTTTAGATTTGCATAGCTGTAATGAATTATAGTCATTAAAAATGTTGTTCAGCATGGTTCATGCATTGTTCAGCATGGTAAAGGAGGAAGAAGAAGGACAGGAAGAAGATTCAGCCATGCTGTACAGGATGATGGATGCAGTGACCTCATCTGTAACAAGATAATACTATCTGATCCCAAGGAGGTCTAGGAGGCTCCGGAAGGGATGTTTTAGTACTGCAGTATATATGGACTTAGTTCTAGTGCTGTGATGAGTGCTATAATTTAATGGTGTGAGGGTGTTTGTTAACAATAATTGGTATCAGTGAACATGGGGCAGTTACTGCAGGGTATCTAATGATAGTAGGCTGCCAACAGATAACGGTACAGAAGATTGTGGCCTCAGGATGTCTGAAAATCTAATGGAGGCTCAGTTATAATGTGTCTGAGGTTCTGTGCACATTGAGGTAAAGTAATATGAGATTCGGTACTACTGGGGCAGTAACAGGAGACAGCAGTAGTAACATGACACTCTGGGCAATATGTGCAGAGTGACTATCAGTTTAGGTTGAAAGTAACTTTATACTATGTACATAGGTTCCCAGGTAAGTATAGGGCTAGGGCCATTTTAAGCCTAACCAATTTCCCATTTTATACTCAACTTAATCTATCCCATTTGGTTATAGATTGGCCTTACCCATCCCATAGTCGATAATTTAATATTACCCCTAATGATAATAACTGGGATCATACTACAGATAATTTGAGGGGACCCCCCCCCATGTACACAGTGATATAAGAAAAAATGACTCATGATACAGACATGGGTGTCACAAAACTTAGAAAGACAGTATGATGTTTACAAAGTGACAGAGTATACAGCTCTGCAGACAACGCTAACAGTGGAGCATAAGAAGTTCAGAATAATGCTAGGCAGGTGATCATGTGGACTGTAAGATTCCAAGCCAGATACACCTTTAAATATTCACACTTAAACATTCTCCTGACCCTTTTCAAGCATTTAATAGTGCTCAGCTCCACCTAAAAAAGCAGAGTCATATATGATAGCTCTGGGGTACAGTTTGTGTCTACCCATCCGGTCATCAAGACTAGGCCTAAAGGTAGCCAAAGTAGTACTTTGTTTAACCTATAGTGGTAACTTATTTCACAAACTAGGAATACTTTGAGTCAGGAGCATGTCCCAGGGGTTGGAAAGGTTGGCATAATGGTTAAGGTGTTTACCTTACAGACACAAGGTGCAGGGTTTGATTCTTATGTGGGGTAACTGGCAAGCTTAAAATGGCCCACAAGGGCAGTTAGGTAACCTATGAACCCTCCCGACAGTCTTGATTATTTGTGTAGATTCAGATCCGTAGTGTATGTATTTATAGAGCAACTGGTTTTGTGAAGAAACTGAGTGGCAAAGAGGATTATGTATTTCATGGCTAGAAAAAGAGACCTAGGTAACCTCAGAGTAGTCTGTAGGCTGTTGAGTAAAACTGAGTGGCATGCTGATTTATTAGGTACTGGAGTTATTTAAGGTCTTTAATTTTCTTCATTAGAAATCTCTGGGGCCTTTCCAGTTGAGCAACAAATTTAGGTTCATACTTAATGGGAGCATCGTGTTCGATGATGGGTCTGGTAAGGGACGAGTACTGCAGAAGAAGAATACTGACCAACTGACAGAAAGTTGTCCATATAAGTATACAGGTCTCTTTTGACTGTATCTGTCTAAAAAGAAGTATCATTTATAATACATGTGATGGGAGCAACTTTTTAGCCGAATGCTACTATGTTACACTTTTTTTGCATTTAGCTTGAGCCTATTTTTGGTATAACAGATATGTGTGCTTTCCATATTTGTAGCTATTTGCTATAAGTGGATGAGAAGACAATAGTGCCCAGCCTGCAGACATCAGCAAAGCTGGTCAACTGCAGTTCTGGACTATTGTCTAGGATGTCTGAAAAACAAATATCAAACAGTGCAAGGCCAAGCACTAATCCCCATGTTGTCTCGCTGGTTACAACGTTGTGTTTGGAGAGGGTACCAGCAACTTTCACAACCTGAGATCTGTTCAATAGTCAACTTGTAATCCAATGGGCAGTGTAGGGGATTGCACTCCGTTTGTCTAATTTTCAGTAATACTAACATGGGGAATAGTTCCAAAAGCTCTAACCAGGTCAAAATGTATTATATATTTTATTTACTGTTTGTTCACTGTGTAAGTGGAGTGTACTGAACCTTTTCACCTACAACCTGAGCTGTAAGAGCAGAAAATGCATCAAGGTCTTTCAATCAACTATATTATATACAAAATGAGTGCACAGAAAATTCAGAACTTAGACAAGACTGAATGGAGATAGAGCAACATTAAATGATACAGTCAGCGTGCATTAAAAAATAAATAAATATATATATATATATATATATATATATATATATATATATATATATATATATATAATGCCAGCTGAGATGTGCCTAAATACAGTGCAATCATATATATATATATATATATATATATATATATATATATATATATATATATAATACACAAACTCATATATGCATGTAAAACATTTGTGTATAACATGTCACATTAAGAGGCTAAGAAAAGTTTATTAAATGTATTCTAGTAGTCTTGATATGAGTGATAAGTTACCTAACAATTGTCATGGTTGCATTTGCGGTTAAATTCGGTAAATAGATGCTCTCTAAGTACATCTTTCAAGTTTTTAATGGTTTCTGTATTTCTGATGTATGTAGGCAGGTGATTCCAGGTAGCAGGTCCCAGTCTAGAGAAGGCTGTCTCATCACCAACAGTTTTAAATGGAGGGCATACTAAAATGAAACTGTTGTCCTGTGAACTTCTGAGTACATATGGGTTGCCTCATAAAGGTAGTTTTACTCTTAAAGTGGAGTGGTGACAGCATTTTAGCACCTTGTAAATTAGAGTACTTAGAAGAAAACTGGCCCTATGAGGCAATGAAAGTCATTTGGGATTTTTTGGTAAATTGCAATGGTTCATCTGAGGGTCTGCTAATAAAAAGAATCTGCATAGTTTGCTCTCAGAAGTCTGCATTCTATGAGTATTGTAGGCTGAATGCATAATGAGAAAAGGAAGGACATATTCAAGTTTGAGTATTAAAATATTTTTAGCAATGGCCCTGTGAGCAGCAAGTGAAAGGAGGTGCATACCTGTCAAATGTACAGAAGTTTGCACAATTGCCAGATTTTCGCCTCCTAATTTGGCCTGTTTTTCATAAAATTGTATTTTTCTGGCAAATTAGTGGTAAATCAGTAAACACTTAAGTTGGAAAATAATGACAGACAATTGAGTTTCAATTGAGTTAAGGAAGAAATTGCTATCAGGACTTGCAGTTGTTAAAGCTGTACAGAGTATCTCTTAACAAGATTTTTAAACAATCTGTAGGTTTTTTTTTTTAGTGGAGCAGGTGGCAGAATTAAGGACTTTAATTCACTCCCTGGGTGGCCACGGCGGTGCAGCAGTTAGCGTTGTTGCCTCACAGCAAGAGGTTCTTCGGTTCGATCTTCGGCTGGGGTGCCTTCTGTGCGGAGTCTGCATGTCCTCCCTGTGGTTGTGTGGGTTTCCTCCAGGTGCTCTGGTTTCCTCCCACATCCCAAAGACATGCTGTAGGTGCATTGTATACTCTAAATTGGCCCTAAGTGTGAGTGTGTGCATGTGTGTGCGTTCCGTGGAAGGTTGGGTGCCAGGCTGGCAACTTGGTGCCGTAAAACTCCACTGCCAATCATGACCGGACAGGTGATCTGCTGTGGTGACCCCTAACTGGGAAAAGCTGAATGATGAAGAAGAAGTAGGGACTTTCACTCCCTAGTCCTTTAGCTTGAATTGCAACTGTTTACAGTCTTTGTCACCTTTCAAAGAGGGCTACTAGGTTCAGGAGACAGGACCTGCCCTTTACAAAACCAACCTGATCTAGATCCCAGTCAGCTAGGTCTATGCCTGCATCAGTGAATTCTGCTATGATACATCACATGGCTTTGTATATAAGGCTGGTGAGACTGGCAGGTCTATTATTAGCTGAGTCCATTGAGGAGCCTCTGTTGTGCTGGAGAGTCACAGTGATTGTTCTTCTGGCATCAGGTGCAACCTTCATAGCGATTGAAGATTAACAGTTTATATGGAAGCCTGGATAGAGTATACTTGGTACAGATGAAAATGCGGCCAAGTATGACCTCTGGTTCCATGGAAGTATTATTTTTTTACCTTTGATAGGGATTCTTTAACTTGTTACAACATGATGTCAGAGGAACTGTATTTTTAGGGATATAGGATGCAGCAATGTGGGCAGGTGGGGTAAAGTTAGCACTAAATCTGTATGCTAATATACTGGCTTATCCTTGGGATCAGATAGTATTATCTTGTTACAGATGAGGTCACTGCATCCATCATCCTGTACAGCATGGCTGAATCTTCTTCCTGTCCTTCTTCTTCCTCCTTTACCATGCTGAACAATGCATGAACCATGCTGAACAACATTTTTAATGACTATAATTCATTACAGCTACGCAAATCCAAAGTGCTCCCATTGACAACCAAACTTAACTCAAGAATGCCTTATGTGACTGAAAACTATTGATAAAAAGCTGCCTCTATGAACAGTTTCCCTATAAAACTCTCTGGCAGTGCATCTGAACACCCATCAGATGTTAAGAGAAACCTTTGTTATCTCTTGAACACAGAGATAAAAGCCAGATGGTGATAGTGAAAGCTGCTACAAGGCATTTAGCTTCCTAATGTAAGAGACCAGAGGACCCAAAGTAGGAGTAACAGCCCTGCTGCAGAAGGACACTAGTATCCATTTAGTAAGCACTGTTTCTTCTAATAAATCCCAGACTTGACAGGTTTCACAAATGAATACTGTACGCTTTACCTTCTTCCTCCTCAATGTGCCCACAAATGTACCCGGCACATTTAGGAAGAAGCAGCTATAAACAGTTGTCATTTGTAAAACGTGTCAGGTCAGGATTTTATCAGAAGTGACTACTTACTAGATAAGTTGCACTACTTGTCGCTTTTCACAAGATTTTATAAAGCCAAGCCTTTCTGTCTGCAGTATCTAGTTCCACATACAGATAAAGCTGTACTGCTATCTTGACTATGAGAGACCACCACAACTTCCAGTCCTATAGTAAAGCATTCACTTATATTCTTGACTCAGAAACAAAGATGAAATATGCCTACCACTAGGACATAGGTTAAATTACAGAGCTCCTAGTGTTAACTGAAGATCCCTTGAAGCAGCCACCCAGAGTGCTTCACTTTAAATTCCCAATAACAAATGTTAAAAATGAAGGCAAACTCTATTTCTGCTGCAGAACTCTTTCTGTCATAGTTCAGACAGCAGGAGATGGTTATGTAGTAATTTACAAATGGCTAAACCACAAATTTCACAACCAAGGTTACTGTAGTCAGGACAATGCCCTTATCACAGGGACAGCAACTTCAAAGTAACTATATTAAGGTCAGGATTCTAAAACCCTTTGTTGTGGCATAACGTCCATCTGACTGTGTTGCACCATGCCTGAGTGAAAAAAAAAAAAACAGGGGTCCAACATTCTGCATTTTGTATATGCTAATGGGGAGTGGTGGAATCCTACTCCTGATCATACCTCTCAACCTCTTAGAGCAAGAAATCTGGACAAAGCCATAAATAATGGGGGGACAAAGGCCCAAAAATAGGGACACTTTTTAAATATTGTTTTTACAAACTTAGAAAATTTATAGACTAACTGGTTTTGCATTAGCATGGATTTTTCTGAAGGGTATAAAGTCTGAAACTCAAATGTCTGTCATTATTTTCTGACTTCAGTCCTCAATGATTTGCCAGAAATCCACGATTTTATGAGAAGCAGACCAAAAGTATAAGGCAAAGATCTGGACATTCTGCAAAAATCTGTATAGTTGAGAGGTATGCTCCTGATTCCAAATGGAGTATCATGTGCTTCATTTTTGCAATTGGGCATACAGGGCCAAATCAATAATGAAGCATTGAAAGGAATGGGCTTCTTGACATGATAGAAGCTCCACCTGTATGTGAAAGTAGGTACTGCAAGCAGCGTATAGATCAACATACAGATAGAGCTGTAATACAAATTGGGGATAGACTTTTTTTTTCTTTTTTAAAGATTTTATTCCCTGGTGTGATAGTGTCAGTGCTACCACACCTGTGACTCTCTTCTTGGACGTGGTAAATGCAGGCATGATGGTCATGTTGGCCTTCATGCTTGCATTCATCTGTGTGCCCTACAGATAGAGCTGTAGGGCTGAATGTCCTTGTGACTGTGTAGCTCTACCTGCATGATGAAATTTGTACTGCAGGCTGGCTTACTGCCTGCAATACTAGCTCCCTGTATACGGATGGAGAGCTCTGCCCCAGAACTTTCAATAAATCCATTGGCAGCTCTGCACTATGCCCAGACGAGGTAATATGCTTCAGTAGTATAGAATGTTTCTGAATCACATTATTTTTCCTGGAGGTAGCGGTCCCCACTGAATTCAGTACCTCTACATGACAACGTATTCGATTCGGCAGCTCCTGACCTTTGAGATGATGTCATGCCAGGGGACACATTGAATTCTTACTTTTTGAGTAGCAAGGGTGGAATGGCAGAGGCTGCACAACCCCACTATGCCAATGTTTCAACATCTAGCCATATACTTAAAGATACAGGGGATAAAGTTACCTAGATAACAACCCCTTATGAAAATATACATTTTATAAATCCATTGAGAGGTGTGTAAATATTCTGCTTCCTTGGCGTAACTTTCAGTGAACTGACTTAAATGAATATAAATAGCTAGCGGAAAGCTTACTGTGTGCTTACCTGTCTGGCAGGTGGACATCGCTAGTTTAAAACTAGCTTTTTTTTGCTTGTATATAAGCCTCACATTTGCGCTGGTCTTGGCTCAGTTATCAAGAGCTACCAATCATTTGTCAACGTTGCCACAGAATTTGAGAAATTTTGCTTGCATCTGAAGCCATCCTTGGCAAGAAAAATGGAATTAAGTATTATTTTACACTTATATTGCTTGTTTTCAATTCATTCTCAATGATTTCTTTGCTACTTATTGTTCTTCCTGCACTTGCTTAAAGTTTTAAGTTTCATTTTTCTACTGCTGTAAAGGCTGCTGCTCTGTATTTGCAGTGCTCTAAATACACTGTATCTACTGTTTTTTGGTGCTTTTAGGTATCTACATTTGGGGTTCCCTAACACTTGGGCACCAAACCAGTCATTTTACATTAAGGGGGTCAAAGTGTGCACTTGTGTGGCAAGAAAGGGCTAATTTCACCTACAGGAGTTGGGAATTGCTTGTCAAAAGCTTATTGCATGCTTATTTGATTGGCCGGTGGACTTACCTAGTTTAAAACTTGTTTTTTGTTTTGCTTCTGCATAAGGCTTACATTTGCTTCACACAGCAGCTGTTAGTGGTGCCCTGTATATTTGCAATCACTAGAAGTTGTACTTTTCCCTGTAAAGCTACCTCTGAAATTTTCCACAGTCCCACGCTACTCAAGAGCAACTAGTTTGCACACTGAGCAACACTGTGGCAATTAGCTCTTGATTACATTATTGCAGCAAACAGAACTTAGTTAGCTCTTGATTACATTATTACAGCAGACAGAACTACCACTGCTTAAAGAGCATGGTGAGCACATTGCCGCAATTAGTTAGCTCTAGATTACATTACTACAGCAGACAGAACTATCGCTGCTTAAAGAGCATGGTGAGCAGCATCACTGGATATGTTAGTTCCCTCATCAGGTTGCAAACATACCTTCATTCTTTTTCCTTGTAAAGCACATATTAAGGATCTGCTATCTCTGCATCTACTTTGGTGGACATGGGCATCCTGAGGCAATCTGGCAAAAAATGAAATTAAGTATTATTTTGCACTTGTATTGCATGCACCAACAAGCACTTAATTCTGAAACAGACAAATGCAGTATGTGAGAGATATAGTTACACAATGAGCTGGTGGCAAGGCTCTCACATACAGACAAAAAATACACAGCAGGTTGTCAGTGATATGCATACAATGCTCACCACACTTACAAAGGACCAGACACATAGACCCACATACACAGAGGTGCTCGCATGTAACTTACCCAAACCTCAAAGGCCTCTCAGATGCAGTCCTCAGAAACTCTGCATGCACACAAACAAGACAGTTCTCACCACAACACATAAAACTACATCTTATTGCATCTCAACTACCAAGCCCATAAGGTGTACCACACAGCCCAATATTTCAGTCATAGGAGACTCCATTGTGAGACACACTGATGTCCTTCTCAACAGGCTGGATAAGGAAAAGATTACAGTTAGTTGCCTATCAGGGGCCAGGATTTGCCAGATCATGCAAGCAGTCAGGTCGCTAAACCCCAAGTAACAGTATGACTCAGTAATAGTCCATGTGGGCATAAATGACCTGAGATGTACCTCCCTGGGCTATATGAAGATGGACAATTTTGAACTCTCAGAATATGTGTCACAGGCAGGTATGAGCCTAGCACTGAGCAGCATCCTACCATCTCTAAGGATGATGCCACAATATCAGCAGGTATGAGCCTGGCACTGAGCAGCATCCTAGCATCTCCAAGGAAGATGCCACAATACCAGCAGGTATGAGCCTGGCACTGAGCAACATCCTACCATCTCCAAGGATGATGCTACAATACCAGCAGGTACAAGCCTGGCACTGAGCAGCATCCTACCATCTCCAAGGATGATGCCACAATACTAGCAGGTACGAGCCTACAGCTGAGCAGCATCCTACCATCTCCAAGGATGATGCCACAATACCAGCAGGTATGAGCCTGGCACTGAGCAGCATCCTACCATCTCCAAGGAAGATGCCACAATACCAGCAGGTATGAGCCTGGCACTGAGCAGCATCCTACCATCTCCAAGGATGATGCTACAATACCAGCAGGTACAAGCCTGGCACTGAGCAGCATCCTGCCATCTCAAAGGATGATGCCACAATACTAGCAGGTACGAGCCTACAGCTGAGCAGCATTCTAACCATCTCCAAGGATGATGCCACAATACCAGCAGGTATGAGCCCGGCACTGAGCAGCATCCTACCATCTCCAAGGATGATGCTACAATACCAGCAGGTACAAGCCTGGCACTGAGCAGCATCCTGCCATCTCAAAGGATGATGCCACAATACCAGCAGGTACGAGCCTGGCACTGAGCAGCATCCTACCATCTCCAAGGATGATGCCACAATACCAGCAGGTATGAGCCTGGCACTGAGCAGCATCCTAGCATCTCCAAGGATGATGCCACAATACCAGCAGGTACGAGCCCGGCACTGAGCAGCATCCTAGCATCTCCAAGGATGATGCCACAATACCAGCAGGTACGAGCCTAGCACTGAGCAGCATCCTGCCATCTCCAAGGATGATGCCACAATACCAGCAGGTACGAGCCCGGCACTGAGCAGCATTCTACCATCTCCAAGGATGATGCCATAATACCAGCAAGTATGAGCCTGGCACTGAGTAGCATCCTACCATCTGTATGGATGATGCCTCAATACCAGCAGGTACAAGCCTAGCACTGAGCAGCATCCTAGCATCTCAGAGGATGATGACTCAATACCAGTAGGTACGAGCCTAGCACTGAGCAGCATCGTACCATCTCCAAGGATGATGCCACAATACCAGCAGGTACGAGCCCGGCACTGAGCAGCATCCTAGCATCTCCAAGGATGATGCCACAATACCAGCAGGTACGAGCCTAGCACTGAGCAGCATCCTGCCATCTCCAAGGATGATGCCACAATACAAGCAGGTACGAGCCCGGCACTGAGCAGCATTCTACCATCTCCAAGGATGATGCCATAATACCAGCAAGTATGAGCCTGGCACTGAGTAGCATCCTACCATCTGTATGGATGATGCCTCAATACCAGCAGGTACGAGCCTAGCACTGAGCAGCATCCTACCATCTCCAAGGATGATGCCACAATACCAGCAGGTATGAGCCTGGCACTGAGCAGCATCCTAGCATCTCCAAGGATGATGCCACAATACCAGCAGGTACGAGCCTAGCACTGAGCAGCATCCTGCCATCTCCAAGGATGATGCCACAATACCAGCAGGTACGAGCCCGGCACTGAGCAGCATTCTACCATCTCCAAGGATGATGCCATAATACCAGCAAGTATGAGCCTGGCACTGAGTAGCATCCTACCATCTGTATGGATGATGCCTCAATACCAGCAGGTACAAGCCTAGCACTGAGCAGCATCCTAGCATCTCAGAGGATGATGACTCAATACCAGTAGGTACGAGCCTAGCACTGAGCAGCATCGTACCATCTCCAAGGATGATGCCATAATACCAGCAAGTATAAGCCTAGCACTGAGCTGCATTCTAACATCTCCAAGGATGATGCCACAATACCAGCAGATATGAGCCTAGCACTGAGCAGCATCCTGCCATCTCCAAGGATGATGCCACAATACCAGCAGGTACGAGCCCGGCACTGAGCAGCATTCTACCATCTCCAAGGATGATGCCATAATACCAGCAAGTATGAGCCTGGCACTGAGCAGCATCCTACCATCTCTAAGGATGATGCCACAATACCAGCAGGTACAAGCCTAGCACTGAGCAGCAAAATCTACTCAGGATAAGGCAAAGATATTACTTCTCAATGCTAGGAGTCTCAACAAGAAACTACACTCCCTGGAAGCACTCCTCATCTTGGAGAATGCTGACATCTGTGCAGTCACTGAAACATAGTTCAAAGCCATTGCTATATCCTTGCTAGCTACAGATTCCCCACCTTGGACAGGGAAACCTATACATCATGCCGGAATTTACTAGACTCACTTATTCAGTCCAATACCATACTCTGGGGTGATTTCAACTACCCCTCCATTAACTAGGAAGCATACATGACCACTAGCATGTAGGTTCAAAGATTTCTAGACTTCATCAATGCAAATGCCCTGGAGCAACTAGTCTGCGCTCCCACTAGAGATACAAATATCCAAGACCTGGAACTCACAAATATGGGAGAGCATTGCAACCCCCCACCCCCAGTGTGATCACTGGTTGGGTCAGATCACAAAGCAGTCTTTCTTCAACTAAATAGAAAACTGGAACCCCAACCTAATCCCAAAACCTTTAAGAATTTTTCTAAGGCCAAGTACCTCATATTAAGTGATGGTCTAGCTAGTTTCTAAGATCTCCCAATTCCAGAAAACACAGAAGCCTATGAGGGAATGTACACAAAAGCCCCGTATGACCATATAAACAACTGCATAGAAATGACAGTACCAGACCAAAATAAGCCTAGGACAAACCACAAAAACAAGCCACCCTGGTGGATCCCTGGTATAAATAGATTGTACAACAAAAGAAAGAAAATTATGTCTAGACGTAAGAGAGAATGTGTACAAAACCTCCCTCACTAGTCTAAACAAGCAAATCAGGGGACAACTCAAATCTTCAAAAGCAAAAATAGCCTCCCAAGCTAAGGATAACTATAAAGCATTTTTCAGTTATGTTCGCAGTCTTAAGCCCAACATCAAACAATGTGCAGAATTAGTTGTAGATGGCATCATCTATACTCATCCAGAAGATATAGCAAATCTGCTGGCTGACAAATTCATATCAAATTTCACCTCCCCTCACCCCTAGTTCTCCCCCAAGAAATACACTCCCCCATTCCTCTACCAGTTATCACCAAAGAACAGGTCACCACTGTGCTCTCTAAAGCTAAAACTGTGACTTTGATGAGTCCCAACGATATCCCAGGATGCCTCTTAAATAGCTTGAAACATTACCTATCAGGCCCACTATGATATCTATTTAACCACAGCCTCCAGACTGGCTATGTCTCTGTGGAGTGGAGAACAGCAATAGTCATCCCTCTGCATAAAGGGGGACCATCAACAGACCTGGAAAATTACAGACTCATAAGTCTGACTAGTCTTACATGCAAGGCCATGGAAAGAATAATCATGGACCTGGCAAATGACGACATAAGAAACCTCCAAACACTAGACCCACCCCAGTTCAGCATTGTCAAGGGCAGGTCATACCTGCACAATCTGGTGAACGTCATTAAGAAGTCACTAGGGCTATGGATGAGGGTAAAACAGTACATACTGCCTTCCTTGACAGGTATTATAGATAAACTCACAAAACCTGGCATAAATTTCTGTGTTACAAGATGGCTAGCCAAATAGTTCATGGACAGGACGTATGTTAGAGTGGGTGAATCCAGATCCAGAAAGAAGCCAGTTACTAGTGGTGTGCCACAGGGCTCAGTGCTGGGACCTCACCCATTCAAAATATACTTCTTTGAGGTCAAGGCTAATGTAGAAGGCCTTTGGCTACGAAGTTTGCTGACAACTGCAAGATGAGGGCAATCACTGAACCCCCCAGCGATGCAGATATTCTTCAGAAGAGTCTGACTCAGACAATTGATTGATGCTAGTGCCATAGCTTAAAACTAAATGTAAAAAAATGCATACTCATACACTTTGGGAAGTAAAATACCTCAGCAAATTACAACATTAATAGCATACCCCTAAAAGTGGACTCAGAGGTGAGAGATCTAGGTACACAGATAGATAGTAGTCTGAGGTTTGACGGTCATGTGTTCATAGTGGTAAGGAAGTCCTTCTATGTGGCACAGCTTATAAGTAAAGGTATTGCATCCAGATCCAAGGAACCTATAGTCCCACTGTACTTGGCCCTCATCAGACCCATAACTGAGTACAAAGCACCTTTTGGCATCTACTTGACTATGCACTTGCAATAGCTGGAGTGGCGTCAGAGGTTCCTTACAAAAAAAATAAAGAGTGCAAACAACATGTCCTATGTGGCTAGACTAAAAGTCCTATCCCTTCACTCTGTCTCCTACCGACTATTAAAGGGTGACCTATGCCTGACCTACAAGGCGCTCACAAATCTAGCCCTGATGGAGCTGTTACACATTCACAAGAAAAATGCATGACAGTCACCCAATCTAAGGATCAAACCCTGGTCTGTGACATAAACTAAAACATGCGAGAGAGACAGATATGTGCCTCAGAGATTACCCCTTGTCTGGAATGAGCTTCCTATTCACGTAAAGCAGAGCCATTCCTTGATCTTCTTAAAATGTTGTCTGGATCAACGGATTGGTTCATAGGTTAGTATTAAGCTAACTGCCCTTGTGAGCCATTTTAAGCCTAGCCAATTATCCCTTGTAAGACTCAAACACTGCACCTTGTGTTTGTAAGGCAACCACCTTAACCATTAGGCCACCCTCCCAACTTTGGGAATTGAAAATTCACTCCTGAGGTGAAGCCCATGTCCTTTATGGACAGAGGCAGTCTGCAAAATACTCGCACAAACCTAAGCCGTTGTCTAGCCCTTAGAGATTGAACATTGGGTAAAATATGGGTAATAATAGCTAGGCTTGTAAGGGGTCTTAAGCCATTAAATTAGTAATCTCTTGTGACCTATGACTGTCAAAGGAAAAAACTTCAAAGACCAATACACGCAAGGTTCAGTTAAGGCACTTTAATTTACTTGCCGCAAGGAGACAAAAACATGCAAATACAAGGATTTGTTTAACTACTAACAGGAAGTATGTTCATTGTTATACTGTTTTATAAGACATGGCCTTCTAAGCTGACGTAATCAAACACAACTTTTAGCATTGTTCTACAGCAGATGTTACTCAGATTTTCTGCTGACATGACTAGATTTGTGAGAAACTTTTCAGAAAAACAACCTGGCCTTGGTGATCAGTATGTTTACAAGCTTCTATTGTACAGTCTTACATTTCAAGGTACTCTTCTAATACAGATACAAGCAAATGCTGATTGCAGTTTATATTTTCAAGCAAGCTTTGTCCTAATTATCTGTAACTTCTACAGCTGTGTATTTTCTCATAGAATGAGCGGAACTCCTTGTCTAGGTTTATACAAGTAGTATTGTTCTATTCATTATTTTCCTAACGCAAGCAGAAATCATCTGCTTCTCAGTAAATTTCCAAGGCACAAGCAAGATTTTAGCTAATAATACAAGGTCAGAAAGCATCTGCAGTTTGTACAGATTTATGCAGTATGAAATAGAATAAATGTGTTAACCCTTTTCAAGCTCTAAATGCACTAAGCATATTACTTAATACACACATTAATACATATTTTTCTAACATTTCCCCCCTATTAATACTTTTATTCTACTTTCAAAATAAGCATAAACAGTTTGTTTTCTTCTCCTAACCTCTTCCACTCAGGATTTGCAGTTAAGAGAGTCATTCAGTTTAAACTTATGAAAGCATTTTCAGTCTTTTAACAGTTCTTCAAACTCAGTACTTTGATATAAGGTTTCAGAAACTGACATGTCTATAAAGTCTTTAATCAGTCTTTTCATGCAGGGGATACCACAACAAACACATACTCCCAGTAGGAGCATACCTACACAAATGGCAATCAGGATGTTCATTAGGATGGTACCCCACCCCCCAAACTATTTCTGGAAAAAGTCCATCAGTGGGTTTGGGCCTGGTTTGGTCATGGCCGACACTTGCTGAACCACCTCAAGATGATTGTCTATCTCGTGTTTATGGTCAGGAATATACGAACAGCATTCTTCTTGGATTAAAGCACACGTACCACCTCTCACCGCTAGGGTGAAGTCGAGAGCCATGCGGTTTTGGAGCACCACAGTTCTCATAGCATTCAGTTCATCAGTCACCAATTCGAGAGCAGAAAACGTTGCATTGCTCATTATTTCGAGAAGTTTCAACAGTTTTCTCAGCTCCCAAATCGATTTCACTGCTCCATATGCTGGTAATATGCCTGCCCACGATATAACGTTATCACTCAAGTCCATGTGTGTCAGTTCTTTGCCTATGGAATGATGGTCTTTCCAACATGCATCGATTTATCCCACTAGATTCACAGGTTTCTTGACGACCTCTCGGACATTTCAAATTTTTCCTCGAGGCAACACTGCAGTGTGTCGTATGGCCGGAACCAGGTAACCCAAAAAACAACTGCCGGTCCAATTCTCAGGTGACCACTTGTATGCCTTTCTGCCACACACAAAATAACAGTCCTCTACTTTAGTAGTAACCTTGCTATGAATATACACTCGCTCTGCATGAAACATTTTTCTATCAATTATAGACAGCTGTTTATAAAGAACAGAATTATGCTTTACTTCATCAAGTGTTTTATGCATCAATCCAAGAAATGAATCATAGTTTGTATTACAATAAAGATCTACTTTGTTACTTTTAGTGTAACATCTATAAGGAACAGTCACATTACAATTGCTCCAACCCACCTGAACAGTATCATTTTTATAAAAACACACAGTTCCCTTTTGTGGAACAGACAAGTGCAATGCTATTTTATCTTGCGATGTAATGGTTGAGGTATCATAAATCAAGTTTTCCCAGGTCTCATTGACCCCTAGGGGGACCGTAGTCATTAATAACCCCCCCATATGTTGTCGGCAAAGCTGTGCAAATCCAGCAATTTGAAACATTGAAAGTCTCATCATACACATATTTAATTGCCTGGTAAGTGTTAAAGTTTGGATGCCAGTTTATGAGCAATGCTTCACGTTTATTCAGTTCAGTCTATGTGGCTGGGAAAAGAAAAGGCCACAACAAAAAGATTATTGTCACTAGTACAGTTAACAGGATGATTATGCAATACTTCTGAGGAAAGGGTTGTTCTGCATTCCTGTTTCATCTGGACTCTATCATTTTTGCTCTTGGCATGTGACAAGATTTTTGTCCACTTCAAAGTTTTTAACTAATTTACAGTGCATCAGGTGGATCCAGGAGGCATGGTCTGCTATTTTGACTGCAGTGGGTGTTGACAAAAGCACTTGATATGGACCTTCCCACTTTGGAGATGCCCATTTCTTCTTCTTAACTACCTTCAGCCAGATCCACGTTCCAGGGAACACTGCCACTTCTGACAGTCTGGTTCATTCTTTATCTGAAACGGAGTTTAACTGCAACAAATGTTTAGAATTTAACAGATTACGCATATACTCTGCTAATGTACTGTCAGCTTCCTGGTCTGCAGGCATGAGAGATTTCCACTGAGGTATATAATAAGCCCTTCCAAAGAGTTTTTCGAAAGGAGTCAGTCCTTTTGCATTCGGAACAGTTCTCATGCTCAACAGTGCCAGAGGCAGACAGTACATCCAATTTCTCTGTGTTTCTGTTATTAACTTTCTTAACTTACTTTTCAAAATCCCATTATGCCTCTCTACTAACCCTGCAGATTGTGGGTGATACGCACAATGATTTTTTAAAGAAATGTGAAAATGTCTACTTAACTACTGTATGGTCTGGTTCATGAAGAGTGTGCCATTGTCACTGTAGATCCTTTCCGGAATGCCGAATCTAGGGATGATTTCTTTAATAAGAACTTTGGCCACCGTTGTAGCATCTGAATTTTTAGTCGGAAAGGCTTCCACCAATCTGGAAAACATATCTACAATGACAAGACAATACTTCTTATTTTCACATTTATTCAACTCTATGAAATCCATACAGATAGTATGAAATGGATACAGTGATGTAGGGAAACTCCCTTGCTTGGGTTTAAGCGCCCCTTGTGCATGATGCTTATTACAAACGTGGCATACCGCACAGAATTTTTTAGAGTAATTTGAGAAGCCATATGTCGTGAACACTTGGTTCACCAGCTGTACCATCCTCCCTGTTGAGACATGGCTCTACCCATGGCTCAACAAAGCTGCATATCTAAACAAATTAGATGGCAATATTGGTTTCCTTTCTTTAGAGATGTACAGCCCCTTTTCAAGAATTGCTCCTCGTTTTACTCATTTTTGTTTTTCAGCTTGCGTAATAAGTGTCTGCATTGTCTTTAACATTTCTAAATCTAAAATCTCAGAGGGTTGTAATTCCTCATTCAAAAGAAATGCTTCTGAAGCTGCCTGCTTTGCAGCTGTATCAGCTCCCGCATTACCTTTTGAAATCCTATCCTGTTGCTTGGTATGAGCTGTGCATTTACAAATAGCTACTTTCTGAGGTAACTAAATAGATTCTAAAATATCTAAAATAAACTGTGCATGATTGATCGGTTTGCCAGTAGATGTTATTATTCCTCAGTTTTTCCACTATTGTGCAAAAACATGTACAGCAGAAAAAGCGTACTGGCTGTCAGTAAAAATGTTCACACATTTACCTTTTGCTAAGGTACATGCCCATGTCAAGGCAATCAATTCTGCTGCCTGTGCAGATAAACTGTGTGGTAAAGATTTCACTTCTATAATGTCTGTGTCAGAAACTACTGCATATCCCACTAGGTTCTGTCCTGCAGGACCCCTTTTGCATGAGCCATCCACATAGTATGTCACCTCGGCATCATCCAAGGGATCATCCGTAAGATCTTTTCTAGGCAGTGTCTTTTGCTCAATCACCTGCAGGCAGCTGTGTGGCGTGCCATCTGCAGGGGTTGGGAGCAAGGTAGAAGGGTTCAAAGTCATACAACGTTCAATTGTCATATGAGGTTGGCTCAACAATATAGTCATACAGGAAAGATGCCTAGCAGGGGAAAGATATGCTACCTTCTCTTGTAGTAAAATAATCGCGACTGCATGAGGCACTCTCAATGTGAGAGGGTGGAACAACACTACTGAGGCCGAAGCCTGTACTGCCATTGCAGCTGCAACTACTGCTTGTACACAGTGAGGTAAAGACTGTGCCACTGGGTCCAGTTGTGATGAATAATAAGCAATAGGGCGTTTTTTGTCCCCATGCTGCTGTGTTAACACTGATGTCATATAACCTTGCTTACAATCTACAGTTTGGAAAAAATGTTTATGATAGTTTGGTAATCCCAAAACTAGGGAGGACGCTATTAACTATTTCAGTTTGCAGAAGGCAGATTCTGCTTCTGGTGTCCATTGTAACAAATCCTGTGCTGCCATAGGCTTTTTATAAATCAGGTTAGTCAGCGGTGCAGATTCCAGGGCATAGTTTGGAATCCAACTCCGACAAAAAGTAGTCGTACCCAGGAAGGACATCATTTCCTTCTTGGTAGTAGATTTTGGTGCTTGCAAAATCGCTATTTTTCTGTCCTCATCTAATGTCCTACCCTCCTTGGATATTACATATCCTAGGTATTTAACTTATTTTTTCCAAAGCTGCAGTTTATTTTTGTTTACTTTATGTCCTTCAGTGGCTAAAAATTGTAATAGCGCTATAGTATCTTCTTTACAATCTTGCTGGGTGGGGGCCGCCAGCAGGATATCATCAACATAAAGCAAAATCTCACTACCTCTTGGTGGGATAAATCCCGCCAAGCTGCTTGCCATTTCTTGTGAGAATATTGTTGGACTTTCGCAATACCCTTGTGGTAGTCACGTATATGTATACCTTTTCCCCTGAAATGTGAATGCAAACCAATATTGGCTGTCAGGGTGTATCGGTATCGAAAAGAACGCATTGCTAATATTTACCACAGAAAAATATTTCTGTTGAGGTTTTAAATCATTCAACAGGGTGCGTGGGTCTGGCACCGTAGGTGCCCTTGGTATTACTGTATCATTTACAGCTTGTAAATCTTGGACCAAATGCCACTCCCCATTCACTTTCTTAACAGGAAATAATGGTGTGTTACATGGTGAATCAGGAGATTCCACCAGCACCCCTTCCTTAAGCAAAGCTGCTATAATAGGTTTAATTCCTACCTCTGCATCTTTTCTTAAGGGATACTGTCTTTTTTGTGGTCTAAATGCTGACTTTGGTGTAATAGTAACTGGTCCCGCTGTACGAATAAGTCCTACATCTGACTTTCCTGTTGTCCAAAGAGTCTCTGGTATATTCTGTAAGGCATTCTCTTCCTCCTTCAATAGGAGTGCTAATCAGCTGTCCTTGCTAGACTGCAAGTGTACAGCTGGGCGGGTCTGAGTTATCCAATTCAACTTCTGTATTTGTATTCCCTGTTCTGATAGTTCTAACTCTGTCTGCTTTTCCCATCTCATGACTTTTTCTCCCAAGTCTACCCATTTTACATTTTTGTCCTTAGTTAAGCTAACATGTGGTAATTGATTAGATTTATAAAGTGCAAAGAACTCCTGGGACAATGAACAGCTGACTACACTGTTCCCTTCTGTGTCCCAATACAGATTACACAATATCAATCGGTTTGCACGATTTCTAAACAATTCTTGCTCATATTCCTTATCAGGTCCTGGTGTGTTACAATAATACAGAGTACAGTGCAACAAATGTTGTCTATCAATGTCAAGGGGGGGGGACTTACTGATGGCTACATTCATCAACTCTTTGGTCACCACCCCTGGACCAGTCATAACCAAGTCCTGGCTGTACCAATAAAACATTTCACCCTCCGACTGCACTGCAAAGGTATCCATTTGTCGCTGTGCTTCCATACCCTGCATAGTGGGAACTACTGCTATACCAAATACCTGCATATGGTCTCTGCCCAAGAGGTTGACTGGGCATTTTGCAGAGACAACAATTTTGCTTTTCTGGGTCAATTCTGAAACAGGATCAGTTATCACAATATTATGGGAGGGGGGCTGCTGATACAGCTGTCCATTAGCTGCTTTCAATAGTATGTAATCAGGTGACTCTGGATTCTCTGACAGTTTGGAGGGATGTATCAGGGTCCGTGATGCCCCTGAGTCACACAAGAATCTAACTTCCCTCCCTTCTACCAGGAGTGTAACTTCTGGTTTTGTGTCTGCTAAATAGAGCTCTAAGCTCAAAAAAGCCAAATCCAATATTTCATTTTCTTCACTATCTGTGACTTCTTGCACTTCCTCTATTTCTTCTGCCACATTTTCTACTCCCTCTATCACATACCCATTTGTCCTTTCTCTGCTATCCCCTTCTAGTGATTCCTGACTATCATATAGTCAGTCCTCACCCTCCTTATCTTCCGTGGTTGCCTTCTTGTTTTTCTTGCAATCCCTTGCCAAGTGTCCCTTTTTACCACATTTAAAACATTCACCCCTTTTCTTTCACCCTTCAAAGTCCTATGATCGTTGATCAGATTGTTTGTTTCCCTGGGCATTCTTTTTGCCCTTTTTCCCAGACTATACTACATAAACTTCTGCTCCATCTTCTACAGAAAATACTTGGGCTTTCTTTTTCTTTTTGCTATTAAAATGCCTTTTGGCATGCCTAGCATATTCAGGCAATGACTGTAACCTGCTTGTACGATGATCTACCATGTGTTTTGTAATAAAACTGCTTATGGGTGCAATACTGCCTTTCAAAAATGCATTCTTTAACTGCTGCTCGTATGGGGAATCATGTGTCTGATCTTCAGGAACCTGCATTCCACAGTGGTTATTAAAACATTCTAATAGTCTGGCATAATATCTGTCAACAATCTCACCTTCCTGTTGGAGCACTGATTAATGCAAGTCCAGTCTGCCCTAGGCTTCCATTTCTTAGAGATTCGGTCTGTAAGACCTTTCACTCTGTTGTCTAACTCTGCGCTGCTATGTGAGAGGGGCTTGAACGCCGCATCACGGGGATTCCAGTCGCCACTAATCATGTGCCAATCTGGCCCCACAATTTGTCTGACTACCTTTTCTACCTCTTCTCTGTTTAAATTATAACTTAGCCTCATTCCCTGCAAATTTTCTAGGAACTTTCTAAAATTAACTTTTGGATGGGGAATTCCCTCGGTGGCTTTCCGGATGTCTACCGGAGTCCAGGGTCTATACACTAGAATAGTTGGGTCCTGACCTTCTTGCTCTGCCTGAGGATTAGGCACTTCTATAAGTGGGCATATTTCTTCCTCACTCATAGACTGTGAATTTCTACCCATTTGATACAACTCAATGTCCCCTTTTGAGTTTCCTGCTCATGTTCGAGACCTGGTCTCGATGGGATCTCTAACAAACAGTTTCACTTTTGTAGCGTCTCTACTTACAGTGACAGTAGGATATCGCGGCGGTGGACTAACTTGTTCACTTGCTCATATTCTGGTAAGGGAGGCGGAGGGGCGGATGCTATTACTAAGTTATTGTCTTCCTTATCTAAAAACATTGTTTTTGAATTATTATTCTTTTGTTCCCTTCGGTTCACTTCCTCAATCCACCTGTGTGCCTGTGGAATTCCTAATTGACGTTGCTTTTTTACCCGACCTTTAGAATCGGCTTTAAGCTGTTTGACAAATTTGATAAGCGAGGATTTTTCTAATTTACCATCAAATTCATACTTATTAACCCATTTTGAGTAGTATTTAATATTATCAGCACGCTGTGACTGCATGTATTTCGCATCTTCGGTTAACGATGGATTTTGGGACCTTTTTGTACAATTATTGCCCATTTTGTTCTACCCTTTTAATCGTTACGTAACACCTTATTTTTACGTGGTACCACGGATGTTTTTTTATAGTCTCTTCAGAATGACTGCCTACCTGCTCTATTTCCCTGATCTATGACAAGACAGTAATCTTTCTGTCCCTGACTTATAAACAAAGTCTCTAACAGAACAAATACAAATCTAGTCCCTGATCTAAAACAGAAAAAAAGAAGGTGGATTCACCTTACCTGAGCCTTCATGATTGATCACCTGGTTTGAGTAAACCCGTCCTTCAGTCGCAGATCAGAAAGTGGCTGGCCTCTTTTGTATGACAATTCGGACGGAGGACTTTTCGAGTAAGAAGAACCTATGTGGTTTCTTCCCCGTACGGTGTCAAGCCACCTGGCCTGTCTGATTCGAGGCAAAGTGAAGTTTTCCGGTCCGAAGGACCAATCTGTCAAAGGAAAAAACTTCAAAGACCAATACACGTAAGGTTCAGTTAAGGCACTTTAATTTACTTGCCGCAAGGAGACAAAAACATGCAAATACAAGGATTTGTCTAACTACTAACAGGAAGTATGTTCATTCTTATACTGTTTTACAAGACATGGCCTTCTAAGCTGACGTAATCAAACACAACTTTTAGCATTGTTCTACAGCAGATGTTACTCAGATTTTCTGCTGACATGACTAGATTTGTGAGAAACTTTTCAGAAAAACAACCTGGCCTTGGTGATCAGTAATCCGTTTACAAGTTTCTATTGTACAGTCTTACATTTCAAGGTACTCTTCTAATACAGATATAAGCAAATGCTGATTGCAGTTCATATTTTCAAGCAAGCTTTGTCATAATTATCTGTAACTTCTACAGCTATGTATTTTCTCATAGCATGAGCGGAACTCCTTGTCTAGGTTTATACAAGTAGTATTGTTCTATTCATTATTTTCCTAACGCAAGCAGAAATCATCTGCTTCTCAGTAAATTTCCAAGGCACAAGCAAGATTTTAGCTAATAATACAAGGTCAGAAAGCATCTGCAGTTTGTACAGATTTATGCAGTATGAAATAGAATAAATGTGTTAACCCTTTTCAAGCTCTAAATGCACTAAGCATATTACTTAATACACACATTAATACATATTTTTCTAACAATGACCTATGTAAATGTCTGTGCCTCAGGTGAAGGAAATGCCTGTGTGAGCAATCACCTAATTCTTTTGAGCCAGTCTAACTTTCTCTTTGTTTAGAGGTTGTTTAGTTTGCTACTTCTGGTGACAATTGTCTGCAAGTACTAATACTGCAGTATATGAGATTGTTGTAGGTTTGAGGGGGGCATGTATTGGAGCCAGCAATTTCACTGATTTTGGTACTGTTTATTTCTCTGTGATAAAATTGTGCTACTCACGTTATAAATAATTCAGGTTGATGATCCCCTGCCACTGTATTTATTACTGATCACAACACTCTGTGTTGCAGTAAACCTGTATTTTTAAATTGACTGCTTGGCCTTGTGATTACATATCAGTTACAATGTATTGTTTTGTATAATATACTGTCTATAATAGGATCATAGCAACTTACTAGGCTATTGGTCCTGAGGCCCTTGCAAGCCTATCAGTCAAAATAAAACAAAACAGTAAAGCAGCACTCTATTCACCAGTCACAAGATAAAGCTTTTGGGTAACACCCTTCATCAGTATGATAGTGCAATATTTCAACAGTGAAACTTTTCTGCAGTTGGTGTGTTGGCCCTTACAAGCCTAGCCAAGAATTTAGCCCATGTTTCGACAAGTCAGCACCCGATGCCCCTGTCCAGCAGGGAAACAGGTGGAATCCCACTGGTGTATTTTCTATTCCCCATTCGGTTATCCAGGTTGCACTTAAAAAGGGTTAATGAGATACTCTGCTTGATGTGAAGAGGGAGTCTATTCCATAGAAGGGGGAATCTCTGGGGTACAAATATGTCCCGCCAACAAGTCCTATTGATGTCACAGACCAGGTTGAGGTTGCACGTGCAGGTTACTCGAGTGGAGTTTGACTTGTGGATATGCAGCAGTCCCATCAAGGCGGGGTCTGAGATTGCTTTGTATGCCAGACAAAAGTCACCTCTGAGGAGTCTGTATGAGACTGAGTAGAGGGACAGGTCTTTTAGCCTATCTGTGTAGGGTGGGTATTTGAGACCCTGGATGCTCCTGATGAGGAACCTCTGTGGTATCTCCAGTTGCTGCATGTGCTTTGTGAGGTACATGCCAAAAGGGGTATTGTACTCAAAAATGGCTTTTATAAAAGAATACAGGGATGTTATCACCCCTTGTCTCTGGATGAGATACCCTTACTAATGAGGTGGGCCATGTAGAAAGCTTTTCATACAACGGAGGCAATATGGTTGTCAAAAGTTAGTTTGCTATCAACCTGGGTGCCCAAGTCCGTCACGACTGATTGTGTGCTTAGGACCTTGTTATTAATGTGATAATTTGTGGGAACATCACTCCTCCCAAGGGGGATGATTATGCATTTTTTTGGCATTCAGTTTGAGGCCATGCTTCTGGCACCAGTCATTTGTTTGGGTGAGACCCTCTTGGAGGATGCCCACATCACTAGGGGAATTGATGACAGTGCCCAGCTTGCAGTCATCTGTAGACTTGGTCAGCCGCAATGCACTGATTTTGCCTTGCACCTCAGAAAAGTATATCCCAAACAGCAGAGGCCCCAAGACAGATCCCTGGGGTACATCGCTCATTACGGGTCCACTGTTTGAGGTGGCTTGCCCTATTTTGACTAGGTGGGTTCTATCAGTGACCCAGTTTGCTTACCCATCTGGTAATATATGGATTGGTGTCTAGTTGACAGAGTTTATCTATCATACCTGAGTGAGGAATAGTATTGAAGGTTTTGGCCAGGTCAAGGTAGGCGGTGAGCACCATCTTCCCCTCGTCCATGGCCTTGTTGACTGTTTCATAGAAGTCAACCAAACTTAACAGGCATAACCTCCCCTTGACAAAACCAAATTGTGTGGGATCGAGTGTTTGGAGTTTGCCAATGGCCTTGTTAACAAGGCCCATGATAATCCTTTCCAAGGTCTTGCAGATCAGGCAGTTAGGCTGATGGGTCTATAATTTCCTGGATCGGTGGATGCTCCACCTTTGTGCAAAGGGATGACAGTGGCTGTCCTCCACTCAGCTGGGATGAAGCCAGTACTCAGGCTTTGGGTGAGCAGTGTGCCTAATGGTGCTGCAAGTCCCTGCCTGAGTTCATGTTGGATGCAACCTGGGATGTTATTGGGTCCCATGGTGGCTGTATTTTTTGCCTTTGAGAGGGCAGTGATGACTTGCTTCCTAGAGATAAGGGGATGGGGCAGGTGCTGGGGGTGTCCTGATTTAGTGATGGGTGGAATAGAGGGGTGAAGTTTTCACTAAACCTGTCTGCCAGCTGGTTGACTATATCTACGGCATTTGTGTATGTGGTATCCTTGACCACCAGTTCTGTGCAGATCTGAGTGTTTCCTTTGAGACTGCAGACATATGTGAAGAAGGCCTTTTGATTATCTTTAGTAGATGTGGCCAATTTGTACTTGAAGTTTGCTTTAGAGGATTTCACTAGTGCTCTTATTTGCTTATTTGTTCAGGCCAAGGAGAGATTACTTCCATTTAGGCACCTGCTTCATCTTGGTCCTGGACAGCAATTTTTTTCCTTTTATTATAGAGTTTATTTATTGCAGATGTCCACCAGACAAGTTTATTCTACCTTGAGGAGGAGGATTTTGTCCTGTTGTGCATTCCTGATTCAATGCAGCTATATAAATGCACTTATGGTACTTTGGTGTAGGTTTGGACATTTATGCCAGTTCCTATGGAGGGTGAAGGGGCTGTGATACTGCTTATACCTTCCCTAAGGAGGTTGTAATCAGCTTTGGGAAGTTTATTTGTTTGATAGCTGAGGTGAGGTCTGGGGAGATGATGACTTTGAAAGTGACCACTTTGTGGTCGGATCGTACCAAGGAGGATGATTCTGTAGGGATGCTGTAGTGGTTACTCATGTTGGTTAATAGCAAGTCCGAGATATTATCACCTCTTGTGGGGGTATCGACCATCCAAGGCATTTGCATTGACAAAATCAAGGAAGCTCTGGGCATTTTTGTTTTGGCATGAGTAGTTCTTCAAATCTATGGTTGGATAGGTAAAATCACCCAGGATCGGGGTAAAGGGTTGAATCCTAATAGATTCAAAGAGGTCCAGATAGGTGGAGTGGGCATCTTGAGTCAAAGTTGGGTGCCTGTAGCTATCTATGATTTGAAAAGGGGTCTTGTCAAGGGTTAACTGCACCTGGAGTGGCTCCTGTGCATTATACTGTTTGACCAGCCTGGAAGTATGTATGTCTTTAATATATATTGCAACTCCACCTCTTTTTGCTTTGTTGCCCATGGTTTGGGGTCTGAAGGTATGATAGGATGAGTAACCTGGCATGGCTGGGGTGCTCTCCGCAGCTTTGAGCCAGCTTTCTGTGACTGCACAAATGTCAGCGTCTTCCAAGGTTAAGAATACTTGCAATGAGTGCAGTTTCATATAACAGCATGACCTTTAATTTACGTTTTGATGAAATCATATTTATACAGTTTACTTGTTCTCTTGTATTTTTTATTACTCTGTATGATTTATGTATGTGCTCATTTCATAGGTTCATAGGTTCATAGGTGTGTACTAGGCTAATGGCCCTGGAGCCTTTACAAGCCTAGCCCATAGGATTACCCTGGAATCGTACCACCTGACTTTGGTTTCTAGCGCCTCTGTCGAGTAGAGACACTGGAGTGATCCCCAGGGTGAATTTTTTATTTCCCATCCACTCATCAAGATTTGTCTTGAAGAGGGCCAGTGAGGTGCTCTGTTTGACATGTATGGGAAGTCTATTCCATAACATGGGCAGTCTCTGGGTTATGAACCTGTCCTTCCAGCATGTTCTGTTGATTGTGATAATGCAGTAGAGGCATCTGGACCATGTGGTGCAGAGGGATTGGGATTTCTTTAGATGTAACATTTCTAACAGAGCTGGGTCAGACATGGCTTTGTAAGTCAAGCAGAGATTGCCTCTAAGTAGGCAATATGACACAGAGAATAGCTGGAGTTTTTTTGAGTCTGTCTATATAGGACAAGTGTTTAAGGCCTAGGATCCTCTTTGTGAGGTACTTTTGCGGCCACTCCAGTTGTTGCAGTTGTCTAGTGAGGTACATGCCAAATGGGGCACTGTATTCGATGATTGGCCTAATGAGGGAAGAGTATTGGGAGACAATGACCTCTTTCTTCCTGAATGCAAAACCCTTAGTAATGAGATGTGCCACGTAGAGGGACTTTCTGACCACAGTGCAATGTAGTGGTCCAAAGAGACAACCTGTCTTCCCAGATCTCTTACAACGTCTTCTGTGTTCAGTGGACTACCATCAATGTGGTAATTCATGGGTACTGGGTTTTCCCAAAAGGGATGACGACACGTTTTTGGCATTAAACTTAAGGCCATGGTTCTGACACCAGTCGCTGGTCTCAGTGAGGCCTTTCAGTAGGATGTCAACATCACTTGGGGAGTTAATAATAGCTTCCAACTTGCAATCATCTGTGAATGTTGTCAGCCAGTGTCCCTTCATGTTGGCCTGGACTTCAGAGAAGTAGATACCAAACAGGAGCGGACCCAGGACCAAACTCTGTGGGACTCCACTCATGACTGGTCAGCAGTCTTACTTGAAATCAGCTACTTTCAAATTGCGGGTTCTATCTGTGAGCCAGTTGGCAATCCACCTAGTGATATATGGGTTGATGCCTAGCTTGGTGAGTTTTTCTATGATTCCTGAGTTGAGAGTGGTCTCAAAGGCCTTGGCCAGATCAAGGTAGGCTGTATGAACCACCTTGCCTTCATCCACAGCTCTGGTGACTGACTCAAAGAAGTCGACCAGGTTAAGCAGGCATGATCTACTCTTCACAAAACTAAACTGTGTGGGATCCAGAGTTTGGAGATTCCCCATATTCTTGTTTATTAGGTCCATGATGATGTGTTCTATAGCTTTGCATATCAGACTCATCAGGCTAATGGGGCAATAGTTCCCAGGGTCTGTAATCACGCCTCCTTTGTGGAGAGGGATGACTGTAGCAGTGCACTATTTGGTAGGGACAAAGCCTGATGTGAGGCTGTGGTTGAACAAGGCACACAGGAGAGGTGCCAGTTCACTCTGTAGTTCATGTACAACACAGCCAGGGATATTGTCAAGTCCCATAGAAGTTGTATTCTTGGCCTTGGACAGTGCTGTTTTAACCTGTGCAGCAGTAATACTGGGTGCCTAGCAATCTACTGGTATTGTGATTGGTCCTTTGGGGGAGAGGGGTAAAGTTGGCAGTGAATCTGTCGGCCAGTATATTGGGAATATCTGTTGGCTCGGGATAGGAGGTACCATTGCGCAGTAGCTCAGAGCAAATCTGGGTATTGCCTTGGAGATTCTTTACATAACTATAGAAGGCCTTGTGGTTGTCTTTACTATCTGTTGCAATCCTGTTTTCATAGCTAGCTCATTGAGGCTGATAAGGGAGATTTTCCAGTCTTGGGACTTCACTTTATTCTGCATCAGTTTCCTCCTTCTGTTGTAAAGTTTGTTTATGGCAGGGGTTCACCAGATTGGCTTTCCTTTTTTGGAGGAGAGTGTCTTGGTTCTGTCGGGTATGGCGAGATCCATGCATTTGTGTACATATTCATACAGTGCATTGGTGTATGATTCAGTGATCATGCAACTATTCTCCATTTGCATGGGTGCCGTGAAGTTAGCCATCTCTGTTTTTAGGAGCCCAAAGTTAGCTTTGGAGAAGTTTTTCATGGTGGTTACCTTTGCGGGGGTGGGAGAGATGTGTATTTGCAAGGTGATTCATTTCTGGTCGAATCTAACCAGGGAGGAGTTGACTAATGGTGTAGAGCAATGGTTGTCCATGTTAGTGATGACCAGGTCAAGAATGTTGTTGCCTCTAGTGGGGGTAAGAACGAACTGGTCCAGGGCATTGGAATTAATGATTTCCAGGAAATGTTGGGCAAGTGTATTGGTACATGAGTAGTTTTCCCAGTTAATGGAGGGCTAGTTGAAGTCGCCCAGTATGAGAGTGTTAAGTTGGACCCTAATATTCTCCAGGGTGCTTAGGAATGTGGAGTGTGAGTCTTGGGACATGGTTGAGGATCTAGAGCAGGCTACGACCTGAATCTGTGTCTTACCCAATGTTAGCTGCACCAGTCTGGAGTTTGTTTTTGCCTTGCTTGGTTGATGGTCCATTTGGATTAGTTCACTTACTCATTTAATTATAACAAATAAATTGATTTTTTTTAAATTTTATTTTAACTCTAGTAAGTGGGTAAGTGGGCTGTTATGAGAAACCTTGTGAGCCACAACCCGTCCCCTATAGGAAAATATAACTTAAAAACTAACTACATTTCTTCCCGCTATATACCATGATCTGAGTCAACTTTTCATAGTGGTCTTTTCAGCATGACAACTCTGATTTCCAGTTATATAATGCACATATATATTGTGTTTCATCAGTCGCCCTCTTTATAATGTCATGTATCTATTGTATTTAAACCCTCAAGCCAGCTCTGATATTCACTTTGTATATAATAAATATCGGTTTACTTTTATAATGTTGAAAATCATTTTGTCAATCGACCCTTTGCCGAATTCTGGATGCTGAATGTCACCGAAGTTCGAAACTCAGCAAACCGAACAGCAGATTCATTGAGTTTCGAACTCCAATATCGAACACACAATGTAATGCAGGGAGCAAGTCCCCCTGCACCCCCAACACTCCCCTACTTTAATATTCTAACTCCGAGATCTCACTACAGTGGGGAAAGGGTCCATTTTCCGATCCCCATTATAGTGCACTCCGCACCCAAAATGCAGAATGTGCAATGAGTGAATGTCACTATGCATTCGCTCATTACACATTCTATGCATTTTTTTTTTACTTTGCCAAAACTGGAAAATGTCCTTTTGGACATTTTACTTTCACACATGTGCATTACGCACATATAAAGATAAACTTAAATATCTTTTACTTTGTATTTAATGTCATGTATCTATTGTGTTTATCCCCATGCTGAGACTGAAACAGGTCCAGTGAGATCAGTGTTCTATTTCAATTAACAAATTCAAAGCAAATAAAAAAATAATTAATTACAGATGGTGTAGAGTGGAGCCATCCTACTTCTTAAGCTGGGATTTCTGTTGCATTTTGTGTTTCAGTGAATAATTCTGACTTTGATAAAGTTGGAAGCAAGGGTAGTTTCAGTCCGTTTGCATTCTTTAAAGTGCCCTGGATCTGCGGAGCATGCATATGCCAAGTGTACACCCAGCCAGCAGGATTCGCTACATCTGACATCAGTACAGCAGCACTTTCCGTTAATGTGACTCACTCAAATTCCTTTTTGTCAATTTATGTGCCTGTAATGATGCTTTTCACAAGTTATTGTTAATTGTGTCAGAATGAAAAATTCCATTGTTGGCAGTGTTGAATGACTTCCGTGAGACGACCATTAAGGAAAAAAAACAGGAATAAGACGTATTGGAAGACCACTTGTGTTTGAGTTTCCTGTTTAAATACTGCACGTTTCTGATATAAGAGAACAATGTATATATTCCATAAGCCTTCCTGAAAATCAAAAGACATGCCTGACGTGGCTACACAAGGTCACAAGTGGCAGTAAGTCATCGCTTGGTCATTAATGGCAGGAAATGAACAGAAACACCAGCTACAGAGCAGACCTTGGCTTTTTAAACAAAACTTGCTCTCAACAAAAAGATATGATTCATGGACATTTTTGCCTTCTAGTTTGCCAAGACATGCTACAAATTTTTATCTTCAGAAGTATGGAAGACAAACACATTTATTTCTTACAGGAGATGATAGAATAGGCTGCATCCTAGAATTGCCAGATGCACTGAACTCCATTATAATGCACACACACTATCGTCTTGCATTATTCCTGTATATTATTATAGAGATGCAGCTCTGTTAGATAGTTCTAAACAAATGAGTGCAATACAGGAAAGCACAACACACCCAGCAACACTCAGAGATAATAATATGTACATATACCAAAGACAGAAATGAGAAAAAGAACCAAAACATAAAGAATAAGGCAATCACAAACACATCCAAGACACTCAAACCCCAGTATAAACACACAATGCAAACTACACATCAGTAGTGGGGCCTATGCTCTTACCTCTGCAAATACAATAACACTAATGTAGTCAACACCACACTGAGCAGAGCTTTCTCCCTCATTGCATGCTATTATAAAACAAAGCCACACCTCCTAATATGAATTGCAAGCATGCGAGTTATATGCAGCCTAAATCGTAGGATCATAAGATCATCGAAACTACAAAGTAGGTAAGCCTAGAGACCATTTGTGTCTTGCTGAATACTACCCTCAAGATGTACTTCCCATTTCCAGGAGGGCAACGCATGTCATGAAGAAAGCATCCTGTTTTGGTAACTAATAGTTTTTAGACCCATAATCCTTTTGTGAAAAGCTTTGGGATCTTTCGAGCTACATAATTTGCCTAGTTATTTATATGACAAAAGAGGTATTGTACTCTGTAATCAGTATAAGTAGGACTGAGTACAGAGGAATGATAACTTATTTTGTCCTGGAAGAGATAAGCTTATAGATTAGTTGGGTTAGATAGGATTTCCTAACTAATATTGCTACATGGTGGTCGAAGGATAGGGAGCTGTCGACAAATCCAATCGCCATACACCTTTATGCACAACATATATGAATGACTTTTAATACTAAATTGTTTTAACTTCCTCACTTACATCTGAAGCCAGAACCACAAACATACCACACTTTTAGTGCATTCCTTTCCACACTGTCTCTTTGGACACTACTCTTGCATCACCTGGTTTTGATCACTTTAGAATGAAAATTCTAGCATTCAGTGCACTTATTTTTATATATTTTGCTAACCAGTCTAAGGCCCATCTTCAGGTCGGCCTGGGAGCAGTGTTTTGTTAAGCAATTTGCTTACAGAGTCACACAATAGACAAATGTAGTCTGAAGGAATTGAACCAGAACTACAGGGTGACATGAGTTAGTTAGCAGCACCTAGCCTTAATCTTCTGTGTTAACTGCAAGACACTTGACTGACATGCACATTAGTACCAGATTCAACAAACTGGCACTCGTTGAAAGATTTGTAACTTACCCTGAGGTTTTACAACCACTGAGTTAGTTAATGGTTACAGAAGGCAAAACACTTGCATGAAGATGTGGGGGCTACACCTTCTCATATGACAAAAAATTATTTCTACTGTGCATCAGTTCCCTGAGTCATATTTATTTGACTGGATTGCGCAGACATGGGATTTGATCACATAATACTTACGGCAAATTCTCTTCATGTCATTCACATGCCTGAATGAATTAAATAATTTGACATTCATTTTACTGCTTCTGAGAAGAAATCATATGGGGAAAATATATATTGTCCTTGGGAAAAGACATACCCCAGGATTCATGAAGCTTGGTGCAAGGACGGCGTTAGCCTTGCGCCGACCGTGCACCATAGAGATGGCGCAGCAGCACCACATGCATATTAATGAAGGCGCGCTGCCATAACAGCCACGTGCATAGGAAATGTGTACGAGTGCAGGGGGCGTATCCAAGCGCTGCACAGAGGCGTGAACATGTCGGCTGCATACGCGCAAGCTAAAATGCTGACTAGTACAGACTGCCTCTAATAGTAATCACTCCTGTCAGTGTCCATGGATACTGAAATGTATGCAAAGCATACAAGACATTTTTGCAAACACCAAAATAAAAAGTAAACACAAAGGCACGTAGCTGAATATTGAGTCCTCGTCCCTCGAGCAAATGATATTTAAAACCCCGAGCCCGTATTCCATTGTAGTGTCATTAGTTATACCAAGTGGAAGTGAAATGCATCATGTTAGCGTGCCGCCAGTTGCTAAGCCTAGCCCAATGGTTAGGGTTACCACCTGTCCTACATTGTGAGGGACAGTCCCCCTCTAGGCAGGTGTGTCCATACCAAAACTATTATAAATGTCAAATGTCCTGCGATAGTAGGACATAATTACGTCCCATATTTTATGTAATAGTCCCATACAATACTTATTTCCATATATAAAATACCTAAATGTTACAAGAAACAGAATAAGCAACTAAACGAAACAGAATAAGCAACTACACCACTACAACAATTAAAGCTTATATTTAGGTATAAAACTAAAGTACTATCCTTTGTATTAACCATGGGCATGTGTTGGCCTGTACACTCTCATGTGTGTCCCAAAAATGTCCCATTCTGGTCATATGAAAAGGTGGCAACCCTACCAATGGTCAGAGCATTTGCCCAATATCTGCCCATTCGTGGTCCAAGTCGTCCTTCTCAGGATGGCTCATAGATGAACGGGTATTACCCGGGTCTACCTACCATGTCATAAAAGATAAGTATTTGCATGTACCTATGTGCATGAAGTACAGCATGTGGCTGATCAGAAATGCTAGGGTTGTCCTCACAACCATATTGGTACCAGAGATATGTAGTGTACGCAATGTGTTCTGTTGACTGTGCCATGGGCCATCAACTAGAGAAGGGATGGATGGTGTCTGTGGAATATGGGGGTGGGGGTGACAGGGTAATGTAATAATTTGCCAAGCGGAGACTGGATTGGATGCACAATAGGTGAACTGGAGGTCTATGAGGGAGCAGTGGGTGAATCAGGAAGATAACCAAAGAACAAATATTCACATCCGCAATACAATCCCACAAACATATGAACATTAAAAAGTGCAATACACATGTACAGAAGCATTACCGGCACATACCCACATAATGGCCTGGCCTGAACTGAGCCATCCAACCCCAACACACCTGGATACATAATTGAATACCCATCATCCCCTTCACAGCACACCACCCCCCCTTCCTGAACATCCACCAAAACCACCCATACTCGGGCTGCTAGATAGGCGCAGCCATATCTGCACATAGTGACCCCTACCCATATCTAGTAAGCAGTCTCACCCTAGGCAGTCTCAGGATTGCAAACTATGTATCTCTTGCATGTATAACCCTACCTTATTGCCGTAAAGCAAAGAAGGTCATCGGTCCCCACAATTTTTGGATATCCCTCATGGGTTAAGTATCTGTTCTAAACATTAGACTTGGTGTCACAACACGATGTCCAGTCCTGTATACATCTGGACACAAGTTGTATGAGCAGTAGTTGTCCACAAGACTGCTCAGCCTCCAGCCGGTCCTGCAGAACCTATGACCCAGGATTAAACACCTGACCGTGATGCACG
>NC_056733.1:955876057-955973557 GCF_019279795.1 Protopterus annectens | reverse complement strand
TATTGAAGAGTCTTGGTTCCCATGTATCAGCCAGATGGGTGCAGATTGTATGTGGAGCACACAAATACGATGAATTCACTGAACAGGCCACTGATTCCATAGCTGGCCTATGCCTAAGGCCGGCTATGACTGTAGTCATGTAGTCTGATGTAATAGGCATCCCAAGGTGGGATCACATTGTATGAGGAACACACAAATATGATTGTGTCACTGGACAGGCCGCTGATTCCATACAGTCGAACGCGATGCTGTCGCCTAATGGGTAGCCAGTCCCAATACTGTAGTCATGTAGTCTGATGTAATAGGCATCACAAGGTAATATTGTGGTCCTCGCTCCCACCCAGGAGTGTAAGTGACAGATGCAAGCACCAATGTCGGTGCATTTGCAAGTGTGGGAGCAAGCGGGTGTAAGCGTGTTTGGTTACCAGTATGCGAGTATTGCACTGGTAAAGCAATGTAAAGGTTAACCGAGCATAAGAGGCTGTAACCAGAGGTCAGCAGTGCTTAACACTGTGCAATCCTATGCACACCCGCTCCCAACTGCTTTAATATGCCTTACTCCCTCCATATCCAATGGGCTTGTTCTGCCCTGCAACCAACTAAACGTCCTTTCCAAGGGTTAGAACCAGGACACTGCACACACAGCTAATGTGTATTACCAATACACCATGGCAGATAGACAGACAACAAACAGTACCACAAACATATCATACAGCTCAGTCATTCAACAGTATAGGAATGTATCCCATCATGTAAATGTACATGTGAGTGTTTATGTCCAGCATATAGGTACAGACATATATAGAGATGTATCAGGAACATACCATGTGGCAACGAAGCATTACAAACGAATGAAATGGGAAACACCAGCAATGCCTGTATTATGTAGTGATGTTGCTCTATGTGATCACAAGACTCCCTCAGACAGACATGTGTCAGTCATACACACAAATAGTTGTACATTGGCCGTATACATTACTCTGTGCATGTAATGTACATTAACACAACAGTACCTGTCCAATCATTATATGTGAACAGTACTCTTGCAAGGTGCTGTGTGCAACATCATCATCATCATGATAAAGGTAAATGGGGTAACCATAGAGGGACCGGTAGTGTTTTGTGTACAATGGGGTCATCCTCCTCACATGTACCTGGACCATGTAGGAGTGATGTGCATACCAGGATCGTACACCTGAGGGACAGGGGTCAGGATAACAGGTGTATGTTATGATGCATATTACAAGGGTTTCATGTGTCCATTGGGCACGTGTGTGTAATGGACAGTTATGTATAGGGCAGATGTTGTCCTAGGAGCTGAATGGCCTTATGTGTCCAAAGGTGAGGGTCAGATGTTGGGAAAGGAGTGTAGGTATGGCCATGGAGGATAGGTAGGATCACAGAAAAGACAGCATACAGGGTTGGTATATGACACATGTGGGGGAGGATACACCCTGGACGGGGATGGGTCTTCAGCATTCAAAAGCCCATGGGAACAGTGGGATGGAGGTCCCCAGCCATGGGCAACTGCCACTGCACCTACACAGCTGCAAAGGAGGCAGTTCTGGGAGCTGTCCAGGAGGGGCAGCATCACCCTGTAAATGTGACACTCCACCCTTGAACTGGTGTATCTGGCTTCATAACCCCTTACAGAGCCACCAACGCAGCATGTCCGTGACCGCACGACAGCAGATATGTACCTGTCTGGTCCCGCTCCCAAGGGGGACATGCTCCATTCTCGGTGGTGGTACCACCAGAAGGTGATGCAGAGCCAACAGAGGTTGATGTCTATGGCTGGGCCCCAGATGTGCTAGTGCCCGGTGCCATGGTCAGCTGAAGTGGGACAGGAGGTTCTGCCGAGACCTCCCAACCCATTCAGCCTATGGTGCTGCATTTTAAACCCAAATATTGATTAGTGATAGACAACAGCATACAGGATTACCTACAACAGTATGCATAGATATCACCTGCAACCCAACACAACAGATGGTATACATTTGCAGAGGGAGCACAACACATGCATATATACTGCATGCCAACTGTACAATGTGTAGTAGACATGTGACCACAGCTATGAACAGTTGTCCATCATTGGCTTGCCACTGGGAATCCCACACAGTGTCAGTCATACCACTGTCTCATGTGAAACATCTCCAGTCAGGGATGTGATGGCAATAACACATCCCTATCATCATGTACTGTCTGCAATCCTGGCACCATGCTTCTGCTGTACACAGATGTGTGTTCAGTGTGTAACACAGGAAACAAATGGTTGCATACACTGACCAGTTCACAGATGGCCCTACAGATGGGGGTCTCTCATGAACAAAGTACTGTCATGTCTGTATTATAACATGCAGAATAGCCATTACCACACACATGTTAAACAGGCAGTAGTCTCAGTGCAGCATAGCTACACTTTCATGCTGTTGCCTCATGTGTGGCACATCACCCTCCTGTCTTTAGGCTATTTCCCACTGTGGAAAATGATTGAAGTACATCTAGATATCATCTATGATTCTGTGTCAGAACACCACATCCAGGTACCACTCACAGTGACTGTCATGGCCAGATAACAACATGTTCCCTAGATGGTGTACTGTGCTTATCATGCGGATGGCTATGGGAACACCATCACAGCTGTACCACATGCAATCAGCTAGAGGAGGACTGCAATAGGTGCAGAGGCCATCACCTGACCATGTCCATCACTTACAATACACATGCTGCTGCTGTGCAGGTGTACTCCTTCACATCCACCAGAGAGTGTGTGGGTTGGACAGGCAAAGTACACCAGGGAAGGGCTTGGAGACTTAACCCTAAGCATCATCTGCCACACACTGAACAGTACAGGGGTCAAACCTCTGACTGGCTACTCATTACTATTACATGTGCATGACGTCATTACATGTACCACAAAGGCAACATATTGCTGTGCTGTAAGAACATATATGTGTGTAGGTGAGTGACATATGCAACAGAGATATAGTAGACATACATTAGGTGTGGCACACATGTCGGTCCACGTGACTGGATGCTATTGTCACCGCAACCACACTCTCTAATGGACATGCATTGATACCTTTTCCAGGGCCACAAATACACAATGTAACTACTTAGTTTGCCACACTGCAGTAATGCACAGGACCACATGCACCACAGGGTATATCTGGAGGTTCTATGGGCTAGGGCATGTGAAAGTGCTTGACAACTGTTGGTATGCCAATGAGGTTTATACTGGGAGTGACTGTGGTTGGGAGCATCACAACCCACATGCAGACACAGGGTGCCAGTACTGGCATGCAGGTATGCATTGCTCCATGGATGTGTAGTGTTTGGCTGTGTAAGGCTGGGTGAGGGGTAATCCTTGCCATTGCGTCACCCGACAATGGTGTGCAGTGCAGGGGTGTAGTGTCTGCAATGTCCCACACAGATGGGTACTGCATGATCTGGCCTGTCATCCTGGTTACCAGTGTGTAGGGCCATAGCTTTGCAATGCATGCCATGTCTGTGTTTGATAGTCCTTCACATGGACATTGCCTGGGATGTGCATGTCCCACAATACTGTACAGTGACATGTACAGGCGTGCCTGGCTTGGCAGACACATGTTGTGTACACAGCCTGTTATACCCCAATATGCCAATACTAGCCTGGTGTGGCGAAACCTGCTTATAGTGAGCAGGTCAGCCTTGCACCTGCATGGATAGTATGATACAGGTATTCCGTGGTGTCAGTGGCATGGGTCCATACAGGACACATGTGTACAGCATTGTCTGGCCTTAGTGGATCACATTTGATGGCAACACATATGTTGCAGGCATTTAGTGTGGAACATAGTGAAGGCACAATGTCCGCATATATGTGCCTATTGTACCACTGTACAGGTTGCCATGTCCTCTGCAGGCCACTGCATTCACACCATGCCTACTATCTGTCCTCAATGTGCATGTTACTAGCAACATAGTGGGATATCCTAGGTGAGTTTGTTTGTGCATGACACATGGGTGTAGGGCATATACCGGGTACTAGTAGGGCTGCATACTTAGTTCACCAGGCCTTTTGCCAGATGTATGGGTATGGCTTGCCAACACAGTGCCATGGCTGACTGACAGCTGTACTCCTTGTGAGGTGGCCAATGTGTCATAAGATGGATACCATATAGGAAAACTACAAAACCCGCTCCCAAACATGTCCAATGGTAAGACTATCGCGGCCACCTCTACACAGGCTCTGACAGACAAGCACACACTTGCCATGTCCTGTATACAAACCCCTACCATATCACACTGCAGCAACACATGTTTAGGGTACGCGCTACGGAGAATACTACAAAGCACTGTACTTGTCTCATGCAGGCAGGCACACACACATACTTGGCATGTCTGGGATTAGAACACCGACCTAACTACTTTATTACACTACAGCATTACGCAGTTTCAGAATGTGCTACTGAGATTAGTGGGACACAGTACTCCCAGAGGTGTATTTGTAGATGGGTGACATCATCAGCCTTGCCAAAGGTGGGTATAAGAAATGTATGGAGTGTGAGCTGTCTAAAAGCATTACTCAATCCTCAGGCAAATGGGGACACACACACACACGGCAAGTGTGGGACTAGAACACCAACCTAACTACTTTATTACACTACAGCATTATGCAGTTACAGAACACGCTACCGAGATTAGTGGGACACAGCACTCCCAGAGGTGTATTTGTAGATGGGTGACATCATCGGTGGGTATGAGAAATGTATGGAGTGTGAGCAGTCTAAAGCATTACTTAGTCCTCAGACACACACACACACACACACACACACACACACATGGCAAGTGTGGGACAAGAACACCGACCTAACTACTTTAGTACACTACAGCATTACACAGTTACAGAACGTGCTACCGAGATTACTGAGACACAACACTCCCAGAGGTATATTTGTATATGGGTGACATCATCGGCCTTGCTAAAGGTGGGTATAAGAAATGTATGGAGTGTGAGCAGTCTAAAAGCATTACTCAGTCCTCAGACACACACACACACGCACACACACACACACACACACACACACACACACACACACACACACACACACACACACACACACACACACAGCAAGTGTGGGACTAAAACACTGACCTAACTACTTTATTACACTACAGCATTACGCAGTTACAGAATGCGCTACTGAGATTATTGGGACACAGCACTCCCAGAGGTGTATTTGTAGATGGGTGACATCATCGGCCTTGCTAAAGGTGGGTATAAGAAATTTACAGTCCTCTGGCAAACAGGGACAGACATACACACACACACATGCCAGTGGTGGGAACGGAAAACCTGCCTATTTACAGATTACTATTACAATACTACATATTTATGAATCGTGCCACACAGGCTACACATTTCAAGGCTGCCATTATGACCTTCTGGGAATGCAGACATCAACAGGGATGCTGGCAGTTAAGATGTACATAGTTGTGAACTTGTGTGTTTAAAGTAGGAATCCATCCTGACCTGGAGTATGCCCACCTGTGGAATGGACGACTACTACCACTATACAGGGTTACAATGGCCATGCCCATACACAGAGGCACATAACCGACACAAGGTGTCACTGGGCATGCTCACACACAGTAGCACAGGGCTGTTCGGAATGCACTATGTGCCCATCTACACAAGGATATACTGGGCATGCTCATACACGTAGTAGCACAGGAGGCATGCTCACACACTTAGTAGCATAGGGCTGGTCGGAATGCACTACTATGTGTCCATCTACACAAGGTTATTCTGGGCATGCTCATACACTTAGTAGCACAGGGCTGGTCGGAATGCACTACTATGTGTTCATCTACACAAGGATATATTGGGCATGCTCATACTCCTAGTAACACAGGGCTGACTGGGATGCACTCTGATGCTAAACACAGAAGGCCACTGTGGCCATGCTATTACAGGTAGATGTAATGAACACATTGTAATGGGCTCTGGTGTTAGTAGTTGTCATTGTTAGCAGGAACGCTGCTCTACACATATTTGACACCAGTTTTTTACACAACATCTGCTGTCATTCTTGGATGACATGGCTGGCAGTAGGCAGGCCTTTGACACATATCACATGCATCCATGAGTCAAGGGAATGGGGATATTATCCAAGTCGCATCCACCCACACAGTGCCATTCCAAGGCAAATGTCCTAAACACAGGTTAACTCCCATACACCTACAGGATAACTGCATTGTTTTCTTATGCTAACCAGTGCTAGATGTGTAGCATCCATATTCACAGCTGGTCACTGTAGATCCAACAATGGGGAGTACTGACATCTGTGCAGTGAGGAACACCTGGTTGATGGCTCTGTAGTGCACAATAGCACTACCACCATATACCTCAGAACCTAACACTACCACCATATACCTCATAATCAGACATGTGGGCCATAACACAGGTATGGACTGCTCCAGGTGGTGTCCCCACATACATAAAGGCCACTCACGTGTACTGACTGGTCGCCCCATGAAAGGCATGACAGATGAGTCATGTGCAGAACACAGTGTCACATGCTGCATTCTAGGATGTAAACCTCAGACACCACCATGCCCTCGGACCACCAACATGCATCCATACATGTTGTAGGACATAGAAGAGTACACCCCCATGTGACCCTTGACCTGGGTACTGTACCAAGCTCTACATCAACTATAAAGAGTACACATGTACTGACACAGTTGCATCATGTGTTATGCAATGCAATCATACCAATGCCTGTAACCAGGTCAGCTGTACACATATCAGGGGCCCTCGGTACTTTCCACCATTAGCAGATGACTGTTGCTGTACACCAGTACACACCCTCATGTATGGATATGACATACATGCACCTGCCCTGGGTATGGTATGTACATGCCACACACACACACACACGCACACACGCACACACGCACACACACACACACACACACACACACACACACACACACACACACACACAACATACATGTAAGTAGCATAACTGTTATTGTCCTTTGTGCAAACAGGTGGCTACAGTCATTGCACACATGCACATGGAATGTAGGTCCATGGCTGCTGAATGCTAACAGTACATAAGGTGTGATATCGATGTTGACAGAGGTAACATTCCCTCTGTACCAGTCACCCATTATACCTATCATATCATACAACAGTCCATGTGTCATGTATGTCATTACACAGGTCCACCAATTGCAATGCCTACAAACATGCCCAAATGTCAGGACTGTAGGACCTACACACCTGTGCACATAGTGTTGTGCATTCAGATAACATGCATGTGCAGTTGCCGATGTATGCAGGTGAAGTGTATCCTAGTACATCATGCAGTTGCAATGCAGCCTCAACATTGCCAACTGTATATGGTGATATGCTGAATGTACGGAAAGATGTACCTCAGGTATGGACAGATGTGTGGAAATAACTAAGTGGTGGGGCATCTTTGCAGATGGATGTTTGCTGTGGACAGCTCACAGGTGTGTCACAAGCGGTCCTACAATAACCTGTGTAACCAGTAAGCAATGGTTTTGTTAATTGAAGGACATAACACACAACTTAGACAGCGGTCAGGGTGACAGCGAAGGTAAATCACTTGACACCTGTTAATAGTTAAGACGTCCTGTGTGCATATATCAGCACTGTTGCCACAGGAAGCATCAGTGAAGGTAAATCACTTGACACCTGTTAATAGTTAAGACGTTCTGTTTGCATATATCAGCACTGTTGCCACAGGAAGAGTCAGTACAGTTTGTAACATGTGAAATACTGCTGTATGTCTGTCATACATATCATGAGCTAGGCAGGTCTGAGATTCACAGTACTGGCATGTGTGGTTGAGTGTGTGTCTGTATATGTCACGTATTGTGGGGAATACATCTCAATTGTTACTCACTCTCCTGTACACTAGTGTACACATCTGTACAGACTGCAATGTAGAAAGCAGGACATAGGCAGGGGCATGTATCTCACACATGTGAGGTATCTGTATGGGCGTGACATAGGTGTATTCAGTACTGAATGCCACAGTGTGTGTATGTAGGGCTGACTGGTCCCTGGGATGAGGATGTATGTTACCATACTGGACTGATAAGACCCCTTCCCCCATCCAGGCGATGCATTCTACTATCTGTGTTGATGTCCCCCATCTTAGGCTGCACTGACTACCTGTACATGTGCATTCTCTGAGGCACGTCATGTAGGTGCACAGTACTGTAATGATGATTTGCACATAGGCAGGGGTTCTCACCTCACTAGTAGCAACTGTGTGCGAGTGTGTGTTACTGTGTCGGTGAATCCGTGAGTGTATGGGTGTGTTACTGTGTCAGTGTCACTGAATACATGTGTGTCAACACCTGAGTGTGTGGGTGCAGTTGTGTGTTGGCATCCTGTCATGGGAATGTGTATTACTGATTCCCAATGAGGCATCACACTTCCCACTGGTCTCTACCCTTGTAATCAGCTAGACCACTCTCTTACCTCACCACTCCATGTAACTGTACATGTGATGTCACCCTTTATGAATGTCAGATGACCAGAAAAGCGTGCCGAGTCCTGGAAACCACACAAATGCGATAAATGCAAAAAGTAAGTTCACGTTTTAAATCCACATAAACGTATTTTATTAAGAACGTTTTCGCCTCTGTAAACACAAAAGCTTCATCAGGCAAAGAAAGGCGCCAAATAAACTCATTTTAAAAACTTTCAAGCCAGGTGCCGTGATGTCATTTCCTTGGCAACATAACAGAACAATTAGTGATTTACTAAAGGAACCAGTATCTAATTACTAAGAATATGTATATACACAAACAACAAGTGGAAAATGCATTATAAACATCCCTAATAGCTGTATGTGTAAATATAGTAATAATAAATATAAGATAAATATACCTGAAATGAAATATATTAAAAACAGATCCTAACAATGTTAAGCACATTCATGGAATGTAAAAAGTATAAAAAATATATATATATATATATATATATATGTAAATATATGATTTTATATTTAAAAGTATACCTAAATACAGAAGGAAACTCTCCTTTTTAACCTAAAAGGTGATTAATTTCATGTAAATGCAACTCTTGCACAGTATACACTAATTACCTCAGGTAACTTTTATATTTTAAGACTACAGAAATATTACATGCTTCATTCAACCCGGGGAAAGAGAAGGCATCTAGTAATAGTTGCCATTCCAGTTCTCTTGTTTCCAGTAGGAGGGATTGAGGGCCACCCCTAATACCCACACTAACAAGATCAATGCCCATGAAATGAAAACTGTGTCCAACATGGCTTAAAATATGTTTCGAAAGGGCATTGTCACCTTTTTTGTTTTTCATAGCATAATTATGTTGGTAAATACGGTCCCGTAATCTACGGTCCGTCTTACCAACATAAAAAGCAGGGCAGCAATCACAAAGGGCAAGATAAACCACTGATTTGGTATTACAATTAATCTTATGTTTAATGGTATATTTCACACCCTTAATAGTAAATGAACTCCCGACCCTCAAGAATCTACACCAGTTGCAAGCCCCGCAAGTGAATGTCCCAATTTGTCTCGATGGAGGGTAGAAGGATTCCCTTGTTTGCAAAAGGTCTTTTAAATTACTTCCCCTCTTGAACACAAAGGAGGGGTGTAAACCCAAAATGTCAGATAGAAAGGCATTGTTTAAAATAAAATGCCAATTCTTCTTAACAATGGAACAAATGTCGTTGACATGTCTATTATGTGTGATAATCAAGCTAATCTTGAAGTCGCGGCAGGGCGGATGTTGGGAAGATATCAGGCCACCTATGTCTTGTCTATCTAATTCAGGTGCCACCAAAGTGGAAGGATCAACTAGAGGCTCCAACCTACAAGTAGCAGTCTGTTTACTACTATAAAGAAGAGGTTGATAGAACCCATTATCTCTTTTCAAGGAGACCTCATCGATTAAGTTATCTATTAACTCAACCGGGTAACCCCTATTAAGAAACATGTCCTTAAGGGTGAAACACTCATGTTCAAAGGACACAGTGGTATTGCACATACGAGCCGCTCTTACCAACTGTCCTTTAACAATCGACCTCCTCTGTTTCCAAGGGTGGTTACTGGAAAAATGCAAGAAAGCATTGCAATAAGTAGGTTTCCTGAAAATACTTGATAGGAGACGGTTATTACAAGGATCTTTGACCAATTTAACATCAAGGTAGTCAATTTCACAAACAGAAAAATGGTAGGTGAATTTTAAAAATGTAGATGACTCATTCATGTGTTTGATCAAGTCACTAGCAGCATCTTCACCCCCCTGAAAAAGAACAAACACGTCATCTAAAAAACGTGTGTAAAACTTAATAGAATTTTTAAACTTAGGGTTGTTTAAGAGAAAAGTATTCTCCCAATAGGCAACAACTAGATTTGCCACGCTCCCCCCACAAGGGGAGCCCATGGCAATCCCTCTTTTCTGTAAGTAATGGCAGTTATTGAAAATGAAGAAGTTTGAAGACAAAATAATGTCCAAAAGAAGTGTGACAACATTAATCTCATCTTTAGGGGCCTTTAAATATAACAACATTAACTCCACCCATTCTACCGCCTCCTGGTGTGGTATGGAAGTATACAAATCCACCACATCGATGGTTAAAAAATTAAGGGACGGATCGAATGGGATGTTGTTTATGGACTTCAAGAAAGACCAAGAGTCCTTACAAATTTGGGGTAATGAACCAAGGTATTTAGAAATAACATGGTCTACGACTCTTGCACAAGGGTGGGTAATTGAACATCTCCCGTCGACTAGGGCACGCATAGGTGGGTCAAACAAGTTTTTATGGATTTTAGGGATCCCAAACATAACTGGAACTCTTGGGAAGGAAATGTTTATAAAATTGAAAGTATCGATGTCGATCAACCCTTCAATAAACAAGTCTCTAAAATACCCTTTAATCCTGTTGTATTGACCTGTCATCTCATTTAATGATGAGATTTCATAGGCGGGAGAGTTCAATACCGTTAACATTCTTTCAGTGTAGTCATCCTTATCAAAGATGACTAAACCCCCACCCTTGTCTGGTTTAATAACCCTAATAGGAAGGTTGCATATGTTTTTCAAAGCTAATCTTTGTTCACGTGAAATGTTACTCCGGTTGTCAAACCACTTAACATTTTCAAAAAACTGTCTTAAATCTAGTTCACAAACATTCTCAAAGGTATGCAAAATGGGGTGTAAAGGAGGATTAAAAACACTCAACAGCTTGAAAAAAGGTCTATCTCTTGCTGTGTCACCATTAAACAACACCTTGAGGTTTAAGCTACGTACAAAACATTTAAAGTCTATTAGGAGCTTAGACAGGTGAACTTTCTGGTCAGGAACAAAAGAAAGACCAAGCGCCAGCAATTCAATCAAATCACTTTCAATGTCAATGTTAGAAAAGTTATAAACTTTAAAGTCTCCTTTGATGTTAGTCAAAGTAGTTGGTTTAGAAGGCTTTACCCCAACAGGCCCGTTAATGGGCTCTATTTGAACTTGTTCTTGTTGTTTTGGCGCTGATAGTTCTTGCGCCCTAAAAAAGGCTTTTGTTGGCCTCTATAATTAAGACGGTTGCCATAGTTGTTATAATTGTCCCTGATCCTGCTGCTCCTCCTTGGTTCCTGAGACGAAGGGCCTTCATCCCTATCATCAAGAACGTGATCAAATCCATCTGGGGCAACATCAGAAGATGTTACCTCTCTGACATTGGTGCTTTTATTATGTGCATCAGGCGTGAAATTGCTCTTGTTGGTATTCTTATGGAGGTTAGGGTACACAAGATGGCTAGCATAAGCTTGCCTATCTCTCGAGAGTTTTTTGATTTTATTGGACTTAAGCTTTGTCAACAATGCGTCAATACTCTGAAAAATACGATTGTAGTCGTATTTATATCGGACAAAGTTAATGTCAGATTTAATTTTTTCATCCAGCTCGCTAGTTTCAGCCAACAAGATCCCAATAAAATTAGAGTAATGTTTCACCATTAAGTCTAACAATTTTAAGCCCTGCTTATCAAAAAGGCTAGTGAGGTCATCGATGAACAAAGAGTCTTGGAAAAGACCAGTAGGGGCAAACGAGCTTCTCAAGCCCTTGGGGATGATTTTTTCTTTTATACACTGTTTAAAATAGGAAACTTCTAATTGTAGTTTCCTTATTTTTAGCATTTTTTCATCAAGAATTTTGAGGTTCACTGAAATATTGTCTGTGCAATTACCTGTAGTCTCAATTCCTGAAGCCGGTGGACCTGGTGGAAAGGATGAACCAAAATCGAAAACATCAAGGTTTCCTGCCCATTCAGAAAAAGTAGGCACACCAATAAGCCCAGGATCATTGTTGAAATTAGTGCTCACTCTGTTAGGAGCGGTGTTCTGCTCCAATAATCCAACCGCATTATGAACAGGTTGGCCACAGTTATTACTGTCTTCCGGACCATTTAATACACAGTTCCTAGCACCGGGGAGTGTCTGAACCACATTTGAGTTCACGGCTGTAGAATAAGACCGCTGGGGTTGACCTGGTTCTATCAAGTCAGAGTGACCGCTCCCCGGACCATTATAGTTAGAAGCCGGTAGGCTTTGGTACAAGTTCCGTAACTCTGGCGCTCCATTTGTCTCAATCCTGTCCAAGCGTGAATTTAAAGCATCAAGCCGTTGGGTAAATAACAACAAGAGCGCATCAATGCTCTTACAGACGTCCGTAGAAGGGGCATTGCTGGACCCAAATAGGACCGGTGTCCTAGGACTCGTCGAATCGCTGACAGACATACTAATGGTAAAACACAAAAAAACAAAACCAGATGACCAGTTTTCATACCGTAATTATGCTATGAAAAACAAAAAAGGTGACAATGCCCTTTCGAAACATATTTTAAGCCATGTTGGACACAGTTTTCATTTCATGGGCATTGATCTTGTTAGTGTGGGTATTAGGGGTGGCCCTCAATCCCTCCTACTGGAAACAAGAGAACTGGAATGGCAACTATTACTAGATGCCTTCTCTTTCCCCGGGTTGAATGAAGCATGTAATATTTCTGTAGTCTTAAAATATAAAAGTTACCTGAGGTAATTAGTGTATGCTGTGCAAGAGTTGCATTTACATGAAATTAATCACCTTTTAGGTTAAAAAGGAGAGTTTCCTTCTGTATTTAGGTATACTTTTATACATAAAATCATATATTTACATACATATATATATATATATATATATATATATATATATTTTTTTTTTTTTTACTTTTTACATTCCATGAATGTGCTTAACATTGTTAGGATCTGTTTTTAATATATTTCATTTCAGGTATATTTATCTTATATTTATTATTACTATATTTACACATACAGCTATTAGGGATGTTTATAATGCATTTTCCACTTGTTGTTTGTGTATATACATATTCTTAGTAATTAGATACTGGTTCCTTTAGTAAATCACTAATTGTTCTGTTATGTTGCCAAGGAAATGACATCACGGCACCTGGCTTGAAAGTTTTTAAAATGAGTTTATTTGGCGCCTTTCTTTGTCTGATGAAGCTTTTGTGTTTACAGAGGCGAAAACGTTCTTAATAAAATACGTTTATGTGGATTTAAAACGTGAACTTACTTTTTGCATTTATCGCATTTGTGTGGTTTCCAGGACTCGGCACGCTTTTCTGGTCATCTGGTTTTGTTTTTTTGTGTTTTACCATCTTTATGAATGTCACGTCTGTGGCCACAGTAGCTTAATACACAGCTATCATGCTCTTGGATATGTAGACATGTTTGTAACATGGGACATTCTCACTGGTATGTGGCATCTACATGATGCATGCTGGTATATTCATACATACCTGTGAGTAGTCCACATTGACATATGGGACACTAACTGCAAACACTGACATCCACCGGCACATGCAATTAGACCTGAAGGAGGAAAGCAAAACATCATGACCAACATGCAGTTACTGTTGTTACACAAGACACATACTGTTAACAGTACGAAATGCATTGTACACCTGTAGTACATGGTATTTCTGCTGCCTGTCAACAGTACTCAACAATTGTAAACTACACTTATCTTCCTAGTCTGTTCACCCTCTGCATCAGACCATATGAGCATATCCCTACACCGATGGTGTGGATGTCAGGGATGCGGCACAGGCATCATCATATGCACAGAGTGATAATGTTTGCCAGAGGCCTAGGCTGCACCAATGGATGACATCATGTGTGGGGGTTAGGGCCTTTGATCTAATTGGGCGTGTGTGGGTGTTATGCATGTGTGTGTGTTGCGGTGCCCTACATATGTTTCCAGTGTGTGCTTGTATGTATGCACACAGTTCTGCCATGTGTCTGGCCTACACAGGAGTATTATTGACAGCTGCAGACTGTACAGGTGAGGTTTTACAGTTCACGGTGTCCGGCCACGGACATGTCACCTGTGCCTGCCAGGGGTTGCACGGGCACTACCAGGCAGAGGTGCAGATTGGGTACTGTCTAATGTCACTTGTCCACTGGAACTGTATCCCTGTTGGGACCATCCCATACCACGTGCACATGGCCTGGTGTATCATGGTGTGGACAGCACAGCACCAGATGCACTGCTGCTGCTACCGCCACTATGGGAGCGGACATGTAAGGTAGCTCATACACGTAGACCTGAAACAGGTGATGTAGCAGGCCTACGTCCACGTGCCTGACGCCTCTCTCCTACCAGATGTTCCAACACAGACAGCTCATGCTCGCAGATTGTCATGCCACAGTCAAGGACTCCAACCATGTCACCCAACCATCTATCCAAAGCTTCAGCAATCTGCTGTTGAGCATTTATCATTGCCTGGATGTTGTTGTTTAAAGAACGGACAGCAGCCCTCTGTAGCCTTTGATCTTCTCTGTTGCACCATTCAGCATATGCCTGTGCCTCCATTACAGCCTGAAACATGTGTCTGGTGACACCAGCTGCTGTGCTCTGTCTTGCAGGAGCATGTTGGCCAGATGTCCTCCTATGAGCAGCACTGGCCACATGCCTGTGTGGGGCACCACCAGTCAGTTGGCTGACACCATGGTGTGCAGGAACACTTTCCATAGCCCCCACACTTTCCTGCTCCAAGCTGCCATGTGCCAACTGTCCTTCCTCTATGGCCACTGGTGATGGGGTATGTGCAGGCATGTAACCTGTGTGCAGGGATGAGGGGGATATAGCTGGAATGACAACCAATGGCACAGTTTCAGCCCCTGACAACTCTGCCTGTGATTCAATCATACATTCATCATCACTGCTAGAGTCTGTGGGAACACTAACATCAGATGTACCGCAGTAGGCCAATGCACCTACATCACCTGTGAAGGCAGACAAGAACTGTACATTACAATCTATACAATAGACACACACACAGACACACACGCATGTGATATGACAGAAGGCATGCAACATGCATGTGATACGGCAGATGGCATGCAGCGCAGACAATAATAGTGGTAGTTATCATACATCCCTGGGTTGCACACAACATCATGCATGTGTCATAGAAGACTGCATGCAAATTACACAATCATAGTAGTAGTTAGCATACATCCTTGTGTTACACCATGTAGACCAGCAGAGGTTAACAGTACACCTGCCTGATGTGTGGCATATGACCTTGACAATCACATGTAGTAAGACATGTGATCTGCTGACATGTGCAATGACATGCATACATGTTTAACACAATGGTGTCCTGTCAAATATACAGTGGGGCAATGGTGTCCCAATGCAGTGTTGTCTGTCCGCCCTACAGATATACTGCACATTTAACTGATGTGCATGGCCATTGCAGGGAATCATGAGGCATCTCTTGCTACAAAGTGTGAGTTACAGACACAGTTCATAGCCATGACTGTGTTCAGATACAATACATATATACTGTGGAATGTGACCCACGTCACTGAGGTGTATACACACTAAACCATGATGTGGTAGTTGTGACACATGTCACTGATGGGTATATGGATGACACCCCTGCACATCTGTAACCATATTGCTGCAGCCTGGCAACTATGGTCAGACATGGCAAACATGTCGGTACACCATGTCCCACATGACATCTATGTACCACACACACACACACACACACACACACACACACACACACACACACACACACACACACACACACACACACACACACACACACACGAGGATCAAGTATGACATTGATGTCTGACACCAGCAAGGGGAATGTACTGTATCTGTGGGCTGATGTGGATACTGTGCAGGTGACTGCTGTCATGTCGTGACACCCTCAAGATGTTCAAAACATCTTATGTGGTGAATTGATGTTACACCTACACAAGATGTGCACAGGCCTGTAGGATGTCTAGTGTTCCACATCTACAATATGACCATTACACAAAGGCCAAAGTTGGACCATGTGTAGCCATTGTATGACAGGGTGTACACATAAGCATATCACGTCTACTGTGTGTGTTGCTCCATGTCTCTGGCCATCCTCCATGACCATGTGTGTACATGTGTTGGCCAAATTACTATGACGGGCATCTATTTCACATGTCTGTGTTGTCCCTTATGACATATACCCATAGATGTCATATGCTCCACTGACAACAGGATTATGCAGATAAAGTGTGGTATGTGGGATATGTTTTCAGGTTAGGTAGGCAGTGTTGCAGCTAGGCTACTAGATGTCATGGACATGTCAAGATAGCACATCACATTGTGTGATATTCATAGCAGGGCTATGATCCACACCAGTGAATCCTGTGGGCTGGCCATATCCAGCCCACTGTTTAGTACTGTTTGTATTCCCCACATGTGTAGTTCTGATCTGTAGTACATGTCCCTACAGTGAACAGCACCTCCACCATTGTATGCACAGCTGTCCTCACATCTGGCAATGACAGTTTGTGAGGATTCATGTCGGTGAGATGATTCACATAGTTTGCAATTGTTGCACGAGGGTAGGCATTGTGATGCATTGCAAGTCTGACCTGTATATTGTGACAGGACCATATATTATGTGTACATGTTGTAAATGTAAAACCAAAAAGTAGTAGTTCCAAGTCGCCAAGGATGATATAAAAATTCTTTATTCCAACAATAAAAGGTAAGCGCTTTCATCTACCCATATAGACTTCATCAGACAAATGAGAAATGGCACCACTCATATATTTATAAGACCCTTAATTGTCTGAATTAAACAATTAAATTGAAAAATGATTTAAAAGGTCATCTGTACCAGATTAATTAATTTGAACTTTCACAATAAAAAATGTAGTGAACAATATTAATCCTCTTAAAGAACTTCTGTATATATTTTAACAATTTTTTATGTACATAGACAATGAAATTTTAGACTTTACAAAATAGCTTATAGCAAACAACTAATTATATATATATATTTATTTATTTGTATTATTTTAAATAGATATGACCAAAACTAAAAATAACAATGGAATGCTTGCTAGTCGTTCTGATCTTCTGGGGCCTAAAAAAATGTCATTATTTTCTGAAAAGGAATCAAGTTCGTCCATACCTCCGTTAACATTACCATTACCCAAACTGTGTACATTTCTAACTTGGGGGTTTATCATAGGTGAAGCAGTGGGTTCAAAGGTATCATAATGTTTGTACCGAGTCTGTGTTTTATTCTTATCCTTATTTATAAAAATGAAACTATAAAATTAAATAATGGTTTGGGTAGTATAGTTCATTTCTGTAAGGGTAATTGTCACACAAAGATGTTAATATATTTAGCTATTTGCACACAATGTTTGTCTTTTTATGTGGGGAAAACTGAAAGGGCACTAAAGGATAGGAGTTATGAACACATGGACGATATTAGAGTTAAAAAAGATACTAGTGCCCTTTATAAACATTCTACTGTTTGTAGTTCTTTTAAAGGTTTCCAATTTGGTATTATTGACCTGGTGAAAAATGACCATAAGGGGGGGGGGTGATTTGAAGAATCTTTTATTATATAGGGAAGTGAGTTGGCAGTTGAGGCTGAAGGCTAATATTTTCCCTGGCTTGAATGAATACATTAGCATCAAAGCCATTTTAGTTGACAGAGCAGGGAAAGTATAAATTAATTTCAATTTTAATTTTAATATTTTAACAAAATGCATTATTTCCATTGTTATTTTTAGTTTTGGTCATATCTATTTAAAATAATACAAATAAATAAATATATATATATAATTAATTGTTTGCTATAAGCAATTTTGTAAAGTCTAAAATTTCATTGTCTATGTACATAAAAAATTGTTAAAATATATACAGAAGTTCTTTAAGAGGATTAATATTGTTCACTACATTTTTTATTGTGAAAGTTCAAATTAATTAATCTGGTACAGATGACCTTTTAAATAATTTTTCAATTTAATTGTTTAATTGAGACAATTAAGGGTCTTATAAATATATGAGTGGTGCCATTTCTCATTTGTCTGATGAAGTCTATATGGGTAGACGAAAGCGCTTACCTTTTATTGTTGGAATAAAGAATTTTTATATCATCCTTGGCGACTTGGAACTACTACTTTTTGGTTTTACAATCTATTCAGATTATTTGCTGTGTTTTGTGCTTATACTTGGTTCCTTGGTTGCTTGAGGGTGGTTAATCAACCTTCGTTAACTATCGTTACTATTGGCACCTCAGTCATGGAAGGGACTTCCAGCGACTCTACAATTTTGGTTCAAGATAAAACACTTAGTCCGGGCAGTTTCATTAAAATGCAACAAGAAGTGGTAAAGGTACGAGAGGAATTGGCTATGTTAAGAGGGGACCTCACTAGGCTTATTGACTTGCTTAGTCAATCTGAGCCAGCAGAGGGAGTCCTCACACTACAAAAACAACAAGACTGGCCTTCGTCGACTTTTTCAACGTCATCTCCACGCTCACAGAACCAGAGTTATGGTGGAGCTAAGGCGAAAGCCGTGGAAACTGTACGAGACAATGTCTATCAAGGAACTGTTCTTTCCCCACATCGTCGAGGAGAAATCCAGTGATCTTGTGCAAGGCAAAAGGAACGTTTGTTGCAGCAACCTAACCAAAAAGTAAAAAGGTACTGTTTCACTAGCTCACGCTAGTTCTAAAGGGGCTAATACTACTTCTCAAGTTTTGGGCAATTTGCCTAATATACCTTCGGGCAATGTTGACATTCTTAGTTTTCAGGATGTTTTAGACAGTAAATTTGATTTTAATTTCTCATCTTCAGCACATTATCAAGAAAGTAGTGCAAATGAGCACAATAAAAACGGAACTGCTTCTCCTACTTTAAGGGACATGATTTTTTCTTTTGAAAAAAAGTTATACAAATACAAATGTTTGCAATTAGATAACCGTTATTTGCATTGTTGTGTTAACCATAAAATAGTCCTATTTGGACTTAGAATATTTAAGTACCCTTTTGGCATTACTTATACTGATGTAGTCTTGAAAGATTTTCATGATTTTTTTAACGAATGTGGGTTAGGGTTGATAAAAAAGTTGATTAAACATAATGAGATAATGTTGAACAGTTTACTAACAGACTTAAACAAGTTAAATTTAGATATTTGTAGAGATTTGTTATTTGATGAATACAAATATCTTTATAACAGGGTCTTGGATAGAACTGTTACTAGGATTAATAAAGTGTTTATTAGGAAACAAAGTAAGTTTTCTAGGGATAGGGAACAATACAGAAAGGATAAAATGTACCCAGGGCCTTTTCATAACAACTTTAAGGATAAGAATAAAACACAGACCCGGTACAAACATTATGATACCTTTGAACCCACTGCTTCACCTATGATAAACCCCCAAGTTAGAAATGTGCACAGTTTGGGTAATGGTAATGTCAACGGAGGTATGGACGAACTTGATTCCTTTTCAGAAAATAATGACATTTTTTAGGCCCCAGAAGATCAGAATGACTAGCAAGCAAGGCCAGCCTTCCAACCGATCTAGACCCCCCAGTACATTTGGATGGGGACAATTATGGTTGGAAGGACGTGAGAAGGAAGGGCAGATAAACCTTATTACATCTGATGTTAATAACATTATTTTTGAATACAAGAGTTTTAAGATTTTTAACTACACACCAATTGTTTTGGGTATTGAACATTTCAATTTACTTTCCAAAGGCTTTAAATTTGTTAAATCTCAGTTAGGGGATTTAGCACATATATTGATAGAACTTAAGACATACCTTAGGAAATTAAATCTCAAACTATTACATAAAAAATCAGGTAGTGAAGGTTCCACATTTAATAGAGAGCTAGCTAGGAGTAGTACATATAACCCCCCACTTCATCCAGCTATATTGACCTTTGAAAATATTGTTACGAATGAGATTTATGAAGCCTACCATAAAAATAGAAAGGATGGATTTTACCGTAATGTAAGTAGAGATGAAGAAAAATTATTACTAGATTTCAAAAAACAGAACAATATTAGAATTATGAAGCCCGATAAGGGAGGGGGAGTTGTTTTATTTAATCGAGAAGAATATAATAATCTCCTTACCAACATATTGTTAGATACCAACACATATGCTTTGGTATCTTACAATGAGATACAAATAGCCTATGGTAGGATTGATTCCCTCTTGTATGAATATTTGTTAGAAAATAGAGTAGACAAGACCATTTACAATTTTTTAAACCAACCTAACCCTACTATTTCACAGTTTTTTGGTGTACCTAAAGTCCACAAATCTATTGTTGAACCACCTTTCAGACCTATTGTTTCTGCAAAACATTCAAAAACACATCCCTTGGCAGTCTATATTGATAGAACTATTAAGAGTATTGTCACAAAGACAAATCACATACTTAAAGATTCTTGGGATTTTTTAGGTAAAATTAATAATGACATGTGGTCTGAAAATTGCATCTTTTTAACCATAGATGTAAAGGATTTGTTTACCTGTATCCCAAGATTGGTAGGTTTTGAATTTTTTGAAGATAGTATACATAAACATCTGGAAGCATCTCTAGATCAGAAACAATTGATTTTGGAACTGATGGAAGTTGTTTTAGACAACAATTATATAGGCTTCCAGGGGGAATATTTCCAACAGGTGAGTGGAGTGGCTATGGGGGCAGCTTGTGCCCCCATTTATGCCAATCTTGTGATGTTAGAATGGGAAGAGAGACATATATTCAATAGTACATATTTTAAATTTATGAAGTGTTATTATAGGTTTTTGGATGACATTTTTGTTTTATGGGAAGGCACACCGGAACATTTGGAGGAATTCATGGTTTATATCAACAAAACAACTAATTTTTTGTCATTTACACATACTGTTGGAGAAAATAGTATTAATTTTCTTGACCTTACAGTTAGTAAAGTAGTGTTAGGTTTTAAGTCTAGGATCTTTCATAAGGAGACATGGTGCAATGGTTATTTACACTTTGATAGTCATCACCCCTTTCATCAAAAATGGAGCCTTATTAAAGGGCAGGCTGTAAGGGTAGCACGGATGACTTCTGACTTTGAAGATCTTTACGAAAAATTTGTTTTCTTAGGTGAAAAATTTATTGAGAGGGGGTATCCGAAAGTTTTGGTTGGTGGTATTTTAGAAGTGTATAATGGGTGGGGGACAAAATTCAAGTCATTATTGGGTAAACCTTTTAAGAAAACAGAGGAATCTGATAAGGAAAAAATAAATTATCAAGGGACTTGTATAACTGAATTTAATGTTTTTACTGAAGAATTCACCAAGATTTTGGAAACCAATTGGTCAATACTTAAGACCAATAAGGAGGTACATGAAGCAGTAGGCAATAGACCCCATTTTACTTATAAAATAGGTATTAACTTCAAAAGAATTTTTGAAAGGGACAGTAATTATGGAAATATTAAAAGGGCTCCTAATTCTTGTGGTAGATGTGGACAATGTACCCATATTTATAAAAATGAAACTATAAAATTAAATAATGGTTTGGGTAGTATAGTTCATTTCTGTAAGGGTAATTGTCACACAAAGATGTTAGTATATTTAGCTATTTGCACACAATGTTTGTCTTTTTATGTGGGGAAAACTGAAAGGGCACTAAAGGATAGGATTTATGAACACATGAATGATATTAGAGTTAAAAAAGATACTAGTGCCCTTTATAAACATTCTACTGTTTGTAGTTCTTTTAAAGGTTTCCAATTTGGTATTATTGACCTGGTGAAAAATGACTATAAGGGGGGTGATTTGAAGAATCTTTTATTATATAGGGAAGTGAGTTGGCAGTTGAGGCTGAAGGCTAATATTTTCCCTGGCTTGAATGAATACATTAGCATCAAAGCCATTTTGGTTGACAGAGCAGGGAAAGTATAAATTAATTTCAATTTTAATATTTTAACAAAATGCATTATTTCCATTGTTATTTTTAGTTTTGGTCATATCTATTTAAAATAATACAAATAAATAAATATATATATACTTAGTTGTTTGCTATAAGCAATTTTGTAAAGTCTAAAATTTCATTGTCTATGTACATAAAAATTGTTAAAATATATACAGAAGTTCTTTAAGAGGATTAATATTGTTCACTACATTTTTTATTGTGAAAGTTCAAATTAATTAATCTGGTACAGATGACCTTTTAAATAATTTTTCAATTTAATTGTTTAATTGAGACAATTAAGGGTCTTATAAATATATGAGTGGTGCCATTTCTCATTTGTCTGATGAAGTCTATATGGGTAGACGAAAGCGCTTACTGTTGGAATAAAGAATTTTTATATCATCCTTGGTGACTTGGAACTACTACTTTTTGGTTTTACAATCTATTCATATTATTTGCTGTGTTTTGTACATGTTGTAAATGGCCACATGGCAGATAGATTTGTGTATTATAATTCCTGATAAATAATAACAGTCTCACCTGCAATGGGCTGCTGTCGAAGCAGAACACCAGAGGTACCTAAATAGGAGTAACACAGCAGTATGAGCATTATCCATGCCTGTATAATGGCTACAGGGTGCAATGTGCGTAACACGTACACCAGTACATTAGGCTATACAATGGTGTATGCACATGTGTGCATACACAGAGTAGCATACTATAGTATGTGGCATGTGTGTATACATGCCTTGCATATGCTGTTACATTACATATTGTACAGTGACACATGCAACTATATGGAATATAGTTGTTATAGGTGCAGTACTGACTTATCAGGCAACTCCAGGCTCAGTGGCTGAGAGACACCCACCTCCACAATATCGGCTAAGGCTGGTGGATGTGGTTCTGCAGGTGTCACCAGGTTGGCCAGTAGCTCCTCGGTACATGTGAGTGGGGGCTGGGTCGGTCCACCACCTGTTGCACCTTGTTCCCTGGTGATTGCATTTGCACGCTGTTTTGCCCATCTAATGAGGTCTGTACAGAGTCTGTGCACCTGCTGGTATGTGCGGTTGTGGCCACCAACATCATTAACCCTCCTGCGAAGTTCCATCCACAGGGCATCCCACTGCTTTGCATCCTGTGGCACATGGCTGAACAGGATATCATGATTGTCAAGTAGGTATGGGATGAGGGCCTCATCCTCCAAGCAGGTAAAATGGGGTAGCCTTGCACACAGCATACCTGGAAGACATAATGATGGAGACAGGTCACAGCAACTCACAGAGACATACAGAGCTACCGTTGAACATACATGTTTATCACATTTATTAAGTTTAAATAGTTGTATTTGCAAACCTACATGACACTGATGTGTTTGTGTCACACATGTGACACTCAATGGTGAGTGGATATTATCACCATATATGTGTGTGTGTCACCTAATTACATTACTCATACTCCATGTGGATGCTGTCTTGATGTGGGCATGTCTGTTTGCCTGTACTTGTGTTCCTACCCATCAGCACATGGCTGGATATGTCCACATTAATGCAGTCGACCTTGATGCTGTGTATATATCACATATAAAGGCTTACACTGCCTTAATGGACATGACCTGTGACCCTGCAGACTTGCTCACATAAGGTTTTACATGTATGTGTTCTGCCATATACATCTACATGGCACTGTACAGCAATTCAACATCCTGCCAAGTATCACCTGTGTTGCACATGTGACACACATGGGACACTGGCTAGCCAGATGGTATTTGCAGGGATGGATATCAACTGTAGCATGTACAGTCAAAGTCAACTAGTGGGCTATATGCCATGGGCCATTTATGAATCTAGGATGAAAGGTTACCTGGCAGTAGCTAACAGGCGGGTCTGTGGGGCCAAGTGGAGCAGTGCCACATTACTGATCCACAAGGTTAATGATACATTTACCATGCGGTCATCACACCATGTCTGAGAGGTGAGGGATGTGCAGCTTTGACGGACAGGAATGCATAGTATGGCAGGACCATGTAAACTGTATGGGACAAGGATCTATCCAGCATGTGGAAGGTGGATGTCCATGAAGTATGTGTTCGAGATCAGGATGTGTACGTGTAGCATGTACAACATCACTGGGTTGGACATGGATTTATTCAGGGTATGCATCATGCTACATAGTGGAGATGGGGAATGGCAAGGCTGGTGTAGGCCATCTGCACATGGCCAATATCCCGTAAAGGAAACATGTGATCTGATATGGGTCACTTGAGTGTTGTGTATGGCTGGACAATGATCTCTAAATTTATGGATGGCACCCTGTCATTATTAGGGTTGCCACATATGACTACCTGACAGGTGTGGTGATGTAGCTATCACAGGAAAGAACTGCCCAGCTGCATCCCTTACACACAAGTATCCATTATGTTGACCGCTGTCTAGGTGGTAGTTCATGGGTACAGGGTTATTAACATAAGGGTGACAATGCAATATGTAGCTGTCAGATTGTGGCCATATGTCACACACACCTCACCCACAAAGCCTTTTCTGTATGTTGTCCACAACACTCCTGAGTCGGCAATTGCTCCTAGGTCATAGTCATTCACATACTTCAATAGGCAGATGCCGTCTGTTTGTCTGTGAGGTATGGACTACAATGAGGGGGAATAAAATTCATTAACCCTGACATACTGTAGCTGCCACTGGTGTGATGAGCATGTATTATTCAGACACCTTCTGTAGTGTTGATTCTGCCAGCAGTCCCATTGCAAAACACTCCTGTGACATAGGAATGTACATCTAGTATACTGAGTGTAGGTGGTACACAGTATGGGTGATGATGTCCTATGACCTGGCAAGGTTATGATTTGCAGTGTGACATCAACCTTACTGTCATCTACATCTGTACTGCTGACATCACTTAAGTGATCAAGGTTCATGGCCTTCCAGACCAGACTCAGCAGGGTAGTAGTGCAGCACTTCCCATTATCAGTGGTGTCTCCCCCTTTGTGGGTTGTGATACCTGTTGGTGTGCACCATTCAGTGTGTACACAACCTGACATGGAGCTATGTTTTACATGATGTGTACGTGGAGAGCATCTTGTTTTGCCATATGTGTATGATACAACCTGTGATGCGTACAGGTCCCGTGTAGCCTGAGTGCAGCTTGTACCTGCATAGTTGTGGGTACATGGGCCCTGTGGTGTACATGAATATATGCTTGTGTACCTGTTGGGGGGGGGGCATGTGTTTATGTTATCCAAGACCCTATCTGGATTGCTTATTCATGCTCAGCACTTGTTCAGAACTTGTAAGCACTACGTAAGCTAATAATTACTATAGCACTCAATCTTCCTCATTACCTAGAGGTAAACAGGTTTTGTACATACTTTTCTCACTTGCTTAGAGTAAAATAGCTCTTGTACTCACTTTCCTCACTTATCTAGGGGAAAGTAGTTCTATATTCAGGCATGTCTGAGTCAACTGCCAGTGTTCTCACCTGTCTATCTGATGAATCTGGACATCTTGAGGCAACGTACACATTGCTTCATGTACACAGACAAGCCTCTCCACCTACCACCCAACACTACAACCTGTGAGAGATGCACTTATCTAGCCAAACTGGAGGTAAAGCTCTCTCCAACCAAGCCAGACCCTGACAGTCATGTGGAGAAGGTAAACATTCACACCACACAACACTCATCACATAATCTCACTGAATCTACCCCACCATTAACTGGGAAAACTACTCATGTGCCAACTCATTAGCTCAACGCTTTCTGGAATTCATAAACACCAATACCCTGAATCAACATATCCACACACCCACCAGGGGCAACAATATCCTAGACCTAGGCATTACCAACAAGAGTGACCGGTGCTCCACACATGAATTCAACTCCTCGTTGGTCCGATCCAACCATGAGCTGAACACCGTTGATATCCACATCCCACCCCCACCATCCATTAAGGGAACCACAGTATAATATGTCTACAAAGCCAACTTCATGTTTCTTAAGACAGAAGTGGTGAACGTCATGACACCCATGCAGATGGACAATACTGTTACAACTGCTGAATCCTACATAAATGCACTCTATAAGCACTTACATGAGTGCATGGTTTGTGCTATCCCAAACAGAACCAAGATGCTATACTCCTAATTAAGGAAACTAATCTGGTGGTCCCTTGCCGTAAACAAACTGTACTACAGGAGGAAGACACTGTTGCAAATGAGAGTACAATCCCATGCGTGGAGGAGCTCCTTGGTCAGTCTCAGTAAGAAGGTGAGATCCCTTATAAGATCCTCCAAAGCTAGCTATGAAAAGTAAACCGCTACTAATTCCAACAACAACCACAAAGCATTCTGTAGCTATGTCACATATCTCGATGTCAACAATGAGATCTGCTCTGAGTTACAGCACAAAAGCACGAACATTACAGAACCAACTGATATTGGCAACATCCTGGCAGATAGGTTCAGTGCTACCTTTCCCCTTCCCTCTCAAAGCTGCACACTCTAAAGCCAATATCACATCATCCATGGGACTGGACAACATCCCAGGCTGCGTTTTACATGAACTTCAGAATGTACGGCTCCCCACCTACGCACCATGTTCAATAATAGCCTCACATCGGGCATAGTGCCCCCTGAATGGCGTACAGCAACAGTTATCCCACTCCACAAAGGTGGCACCACAACGGACCACAGGACCTATTGCTCTATAGGCCTGACTAGCCTGGTCTGCAAGGCTATGGAGCACATCATGGATCTCAGTCACAGAGACATTGGGTACTTCCAAACCTTTCACCCCTCCCAGTTTGGCATTGTTAAGGGCAGACCATGCCTCTTAAACCTGGTGGACTTCTTAGAGACAGTTAACAAGGCATTAGATGAGGTAAGGAGGTCCACACAGCCTACCTAGATCTCTCATAGGCTTTCAACACCATTCCTCCTTCTGGTATTATCAACATACCCATCCACCTGAACATTAACTCCTATGTCATGTGATGGTTTTCAAAGTGGCTCATGGACAGAACCCACACAGTGGGAGTTGCATACCCTAGGTCCGACTGTATACCAGTTACAAGTGGCATCCCCCAGGGCTCAGTCCTAGGACCCCTCATGTTCGGTATATACTTCTCTGATGTACAGACAAGCACAGGAGAGCTTTGGCTGAAAAGGTTTGCACACGACTGCAAACTAGGGGGCATAATTGTTTCCCCAGCTGTTACAGACACCCTCTGGAAGGGTCGCACTGAGATGGATACGTGGTGTCAATATCATGGCATCAAGCTGAATGCCTAAAAGTGCATAGTCATCCCCTTTGGATATAACTAATTGCCCATGGACTACCACATAGGTTCTAGTCCCCTACATACAGAAAAGGTAATAAGGGATCCAGGAACCCCAGTAGATAGCAATCTCTCCTTTGATACCCATAATGACAAGGTGGTTAGAATATCCTTCTACATGGCCCCCCTAATCTCTAATGGGTTTGCATCCTGATCAAAGGAGGCCATTGTGACTCTCTACTCATGACTTATTAGACCAATTAAAGGATACAACACCCCATTTGGGATATACCTTACAAGACAACTTCAACAGCTTGGAAGACCACAACAGTACCACATCAAAGGATTACTGACCTCAAACAGATGATCTATGCAGCCCAACCTAAGAAACTCCAGCTGTACTCGGTTGCATACAGCATACTCAGAGGTGATCTCTGCTTGACATACAAGGCCCATGTCCAACCCAGTATTGCTGGATATGCTCCACCTAAACAGAGGCCCCTGAGAGCCACATGCTCTAGGGATATACACCTAACCACAACGATGACTAGGATGTGCTGGACGGATAGATTCCTGACCCAGACACTCCCCATGCTTTGGAACATGATTCCAATGTACATCAGGCAGGGCACCTCACTAGCACTCTTCAAGGGAAACTGTGACGTGTGGATGGGAGACAGACATGTACCCCGGGGATCACTGCAGTGGCTCTGCTGGACAGAGACACCGGGAACTAATGGCTCTGCCATTCAGAGGCAGAGGGAACCAACCTATGGGGGTGATAAAAGCCAACACACTCTAGCTAGACTTATAAAAACCCTTGGTAAGACAGCCTAGTACCGACCTTTGCACATATTACATGTCTTATGTGCAAGGATAGTTAACTAGCTCTTCCATTTTACTTTGCTATCATGGTGATAAACTGTCGGGTGACTAAAAGACATATGTATCCTGTTATTGTGTATTGTAAATGCCAATAGACATAACTAATGTTTGCCTAACATAACAGTAATGCTATGTAGCATGTAATACATATCTGTCTACAATACTGTACATTACACAGTTACTGGTACAATATCCCACAATGCAAATCATAATTGCACAGTGGCCCAACCTTTGACATGTTATTCTCAGTAATACACCCATACATATGGTTACCGTTACAATATATCAACATATACTATCCCCTGTTATAGCACATACTTGTTGGACCAGCCCTGCCACAGTGGCTGGTGAGGAGTATTTCTGTTCAAAGCCCTTATATAGCATCCCTTGTAGTGTATGCGGTGTTTGCCTTGTGACCTACAATAGTACACACAAATACTACAAGCGTTACTATGCTCAACAATACATCACCACAAGATAACTGTTTCCACTATATGGGATTGCGTGCACTTTAAATACTACAGAAAAGGTACTAAATACACAGACATAATGACTGTTCTACATACCTCATTAGTAACCCGAGGTGTCGTTAACTGTTGATTCAATCCTTTTCTGTTTGTGTTTCAATCTTCTTTGTAACGTTCTTCTGGTATATACGGATGGTTTGAATGTGTGATAACCCATCCTTTTCTAGGTAAATATCGGTGACATGTAGTATCCTGCCCACCAATTGGTGTTCCAAAGTAGTTAATTAGATGCACATCAGCTGTGCAGCTACTCCATTAGCCGATACCATGACAACAGTGGTGTATAACTGAGTACTCCTTTTGGGCATTGTCCATTTGCCTTACTTTCGAGGAAGACAGCCTGGATGTGCTGCTTGTGATACATTTCAACAGCTATATGGAGACACACAGAGATATATTAGCTTCATGACTCCCATGGATTGTGTGTAATGGCTAGACAATTTTGTTCTACATGTGAGTACAGCTGTTATATTTCAGAACATTGCTACTTATGCAGGGTTTGTTTGTACCTGATACTTCTGCAGATGTTTAAGTCTGGCAAGGATGTTTGGGCAGCTCAAGGTTGTATGGCTATGCATGAACTGCTATGTGGTTTACAGTGTGCTCACCAGACATCCTTGATATGGTGTACAAGTGTAGCATACTGTGCTATTACTCAGTAAGTGCTAACACATCCGGTGTACACACAACCCTCTGAAAAGGGATTAGTGCAAACAAACCCTGTAACATCAGCAGCTGTTCCATTGTATAACAGCAGCTATTTCACATAGGGCCATGTTAGTGTGTCTCTGACAAGGTATGTTAAGGCTTCTGCAGATGTCATACAGTGAGTGAATGATTTGTGATATTATTACAGTTTGTACTGTAATTTGTTTGGGTGTGAGGGTAATGTTGATGGGTGTGCATAGCAGATGCAGGTGTGTAGGAACTGCTTTTATACATAATCAATATGTGTGTGAGGGTTCCTTCCCTATTTGAACACCTATCCTTTAGTGGACTAATACTATGGTAATTGCAGGCTGATTCATTAAGGCACTGTTATGTGGTTCCTGTATAGCATGCAGGTGATGTTAGTCCCTGAATCCCTTCGGTAATACATCTGAATGTAATAAAGTGTTGCTACATGTGTATTTCTGTCATAGGTATTTGCAGTCATTGTAGTTGTGTTGGAGACTGAACCTCTTTGGCTAGGGTTGCCACCTTTTCATGTGGCCATAGTGGGACATTTGCGGGACACATATCAGAATTTACAGGCCGACACAAACCCACGGTCAGTACAAGGGATATAACTTTCCTTTCTTGCCTAAATATAAGCTTATTCTTGTAGCAGTTTAGTTGCTTATCCTGTTTCTTGTATTATAGATACAGAAATAACTATTGTATGCAACTATTACAGTACATATGGGACATAATTATGTCCTACAATCCCAGGACATTTGCCACGTTTAATATATTTGGTCAGGACACAACCGCCCAAAGTGGGACAGGTGGTAACACTATCATTGGCTCATGTCCATAGCACATATTTGTAATAGTGTAGAGACATATACTCTCCATATCCTTTGTTCATAAAGGTTGGTAGTGGCAGAATGTGTGATTGCTATGGTCCATGTCATACACATATATGAACACTTCAACCGCTGTATATGGGATACCTACGGAATCCCAAAACCACTCAGTTCCGACATGCACAGTACCAGGAACAGACTCCCATACCCCACATTACCGACAGTGACAGTAACTCGTGAAAGTAATATGTACATGGAACGCACACACGCACACACAGACACACTGCTACCAACCACATCCAAACAAACATGTATGAACAGGTGACAAAGCCCCCCTACACCCCCCATGTAGGTCTCTGCACCCCCCCACACCCACCTAATTTAATATTCTACCTCCTAGATCGTGCAGACACACAAAGCTAACCCACACCTATACATTACAGTCCCCCAAGAACACACACCACACCTAGAACCCACACTTACACACACTACAGCTCTAAGAAACACACTTACGCACAGTAACCTACCTGAACCACAACACCAGAAGCACTGACTAACTGTCCCTTAACATCGCGATTTTATACCTCGTGCATCTGGTGTTTCGGTACTGTGTTCTTTTGGACCTTAAGCCTCGGGATTACGCGTGTCGGTATGCAAAGCAGTCGGTATGTGGTAGGTATCCCATTTATATGTACCTCCATGGTTATGTAGATGTTGTTAACCTATCTGTATATCTACATATATATGTATATCCCCATATATCAACATATATCTCTCTCTATATATATATATATGATGATGTATATATATATATATATATATATATATATATATATATATATATATAAAAACATACACCCTTGATTGGGTACATGCCGGTTTGCCCTATTTCAACACATTCCTACCTTTTGTGTTTTATCCTTTCGGTATACACGACTGCCATTGGTACATCTCAGGTAGCTTAGTGGTATGTTATTGTGATGATTGTGTACATGGTTGTGTGTTCTAATCCTGGCAGTGATATCTTACCTCTCAGAGCAGGCACCGTTAGTGCCAAGGTGATTAACGCACATTTCAGCAGTTGTGTGTTCCACATGTTTATTATTCTGTGGAGAACTACCTATATATGCAAGCTGTGTTTAAGGTATACTATGTAACATGTAAACATCTGAGAAGATTCCTGTCAGGGATACTCCCCATTATTTGGAACTACATCCCTGATTACATTATACAAAACCCCTCACTAACACTCCAGGGAATCCTTGCAGAGTGGGTGAGGAACAGTGGATACACCCCAGGGATCCCGCAATTGGCTCTGCTCCACAGAGGGACAGTTAGTTAATCAACGGGGTGGCAAAAGCAGACACTTTTTGCCTATGCTTATGAGTGGCCTTGGCAGTTGGGCATGTACCTACCTATGTATCTATGAACCTCTACATACAGTATGGACACATGCTGATAGCTTAATTTACTGTTCAGGTATTGACTTACCTTGTGCCAATGGCGGTTGTGTGTACAATAGTTGGGGGCTGCCTAAGTAGGATGCACACAGTAGACCACCTATACATGACAATTTACAGGTGGTCGTGTGTGTGTGTACCATCCATGTTTACTGTGTGTGCAGGTGGAGAAGGGTCAGTCCATAGGGGCCTACAGTGTCAGTGTGTGCTATACATTCCCTCTTTGCCAAGGCATGGGCATACTGGACACGCCTCTGTCTGCCTACTGAGGTTAGCACAGGGTGTTCATGGCCTGAGTCCCTCTGTGCCTGTGGGTCCCTTGGCAATGGTGGTGGGCTGTGAGGGCCTTCACCATTCTGCCCCTGCTGCAGCTGTTTCCGCAGGATCATATTGTGTAGCATGGCACATACTATGAAGACGTGGGCACACGTGCCTGGAGAGTACTGCAAGGCTCCACCAGATATGTCCAAGCAATGGAACCATGATTTCAGCATCCCAAACATGCACTCTATGATGATTTTGGTTTCTGCGTGTGCCTCATTATGGCGTTCTTGCCTGGCTGTGTGTGCATTTCTGATGGGAGTCATCATCCACAGTTCCAGTGCATAGCCAACATCCCCCACCAGGTGGCCATATGGGATGTCCCCCCTGGCAAATACCTGATACAGCTGTGAGGCATGCCAGATGTAGGAGTCATGATAGCTTCCAGGGCTGCCAGTACACACATCCATGATAATACCCTGGGCATTGCACACAACCTCACAGTTGATGGAGTGGTATCCCTTGTGGTTTATGTAGCGCCTACCCTGCTCACCGGGTGGTGACTTGATGTGTATGTGTGTGCAGTCTATTGTACCCAGTACCTCTGGGTAGTCTGACACATGGTGGAAGAGACGCATATTGCTGGCCAACTCCTCCTGCGTTCGGGGGAAGTATATGTGCTCATTGGCATGTGTAACATGGCATCCAGGAACTGATGGAGTACCCTGGATGCTGATGCCTGTGAGATCCCCAAGATATCCCCAGTTGGCCTTTGGAAGGTACCTGTGGCTAGTATTCTCAAGCTTGCACATACCTTTGTGTCCACTGGGATGGGTTTCCCTCTGTTACTTCTGGCTCTGAGGTGTGGCCGGCACAGCTCAACAAGTTGCTGTATGATGTCCCTATCCACCCTGTAATGCTCTACTAACTCCAGATCATGTAGCCCCTGGTAGGTTACCCTGGGTCTGAACACTCTTCTTCTCCTCCGGGGACTGAGATGGTTGTCAGCATCATCCTCAACACCACCGTCAGTCTCCCAACACATGCTGGTGAATCAAAGCTATGGCGGCCCCTAACATGTACATATTAAAAGTTCCCCATCTGTATACACCAATGGTGCAGAGTGTCTGGGAATACACAAGTGTGTGCGTGGGGCTTTCACAGCTTATACTATTGTGCAATGGATGATGCTGGTGTAATTGGGTGTGTTTGTGCTATTCCAGCTGCAGGGTATCTTAATTATTGGTTTTACGGCAGGTACTGCTATTGTGGGGCTTTTGGTGTTGACTTACGCTTGGCTGCCCTGATTCATCTATTGCCCTTTACTTCAATTTTCAACCCGATTCCCCTCCCATTGTCAGACATGCATCCAGCTGCCAGCTTTCTTGTGTTGTACTTTCGCAACCCAGGATTGTGTTGGGAAATGTGTTATAAAATGCAACAAACACCAAGAAACTAAATAAAAACAAGAAAGTCCAGGTGACTATTGCATCCACACACAAATTTAATTTAAAGCGCTTTTCATCTGCTTACTAGCAGACTTCATCAGACAAATGTGTTATGTAGCTGATCTGCTGCAAGTTTGCTTTGTTCTGCTGTGACAGTTCTCTTTTCTTTGCTGTATGGCACCTCCCCTTTTCTGTTCTGCAGGTAGCTGCTAGCAGCCTTGTTAGCTGTTGTCAATGGCCCACTGTGAGTTCCTAGGTGTTAATTACTCATTTGTACTCCAGTTACCTTGCTGCAGCATTTCTTTATTGTCTTCCCGTATCCTTCCTGTTTCAGCTGTGGTGTGGGCCGCACACAGCCGTTTACCAGGTTTCATCGCATTTTCATCCATGTTCACATGAACTTTCGGTTACCTTGTGTGCTGTCAGCTAAGCAAAGCTATGACTACTTCCACACCCCTATCCTGCGGCTTTGCTTAGCAACAGGCAACGCAGATTATCAATGATCCAATGTGCTTACAGCTACAGTGGTGCACCCCTCTTTTGATGTCATCTTTACCTCCAAGCCACTCCTCGGTGTTGTAATGCTATGCCGTGTGGTACATTCTTACAACGGCGGGGCATTTGCAATTCAGTATTACTTGACTCATTTGCATGGCATTGACTGCTAATTCCTAGTTACCGCACGGAACACTGTCACAGACCCTTAGCAACCCTTGCGCCATGGTTGTGGTGTAGCATGCGTGCCATTGACTATTATGGGGATATCATGAATTGTGTTACATTGCAGTTTTATGACATCTAAATATATTTTCCTTGTGATCCCGTTTGCACACAGATGCACTGCGGTTTTACTTTGTGTTAGTGTGGCCATGACATTAAATGTTATTTTTTATATGTTGTGCATTTTTTATGCCATTGGCTATATATTTAGCCATTGGCATATATTAACATTATGATATGTAAGTTTGGTCCGCTTTCATGGCTCCAATTTTATGCTTGACAAAATGTAAATCCTTTTTTTTAGTTTATATTTCTTCATGCTTACACTACGCCTGCACCACTTCATGAATCGTTATATACCTTCATTTGCATGCTACACTGCTGTGCATGGGGTAATTAGTATACATGCGCCAGGAGCTGTGCAGCTCTGGCGTACGCTGGTGGTGCACATTGAAACAGCTATTACCTGAATCGCTCAGTGGCCATATTTGGTGCTAGATCGCTGACGCTACTCCGGCACTTGGCGCAAGCTTCATAAATCTGTGAAGTCTCATGGAGGGGTTGTTATTTTGTCTGGTTAAATAATTATCGCCAACTTTCTCTGAAGGTATTATGCCTTCAGAAAGACTTAGATGTAAGGCTGTACTTTCACTGACCACTCGAGGAGGTAGTGGATTCTCTTTCATGAATTCTAGATCTGGTTCAAAGGGCACACAGTAACACTGACCTCTCACTGAAGTGGTGAGTTCTCTTCTTTGATTTCCAGAAAGTGTCGCGGGATGGAAAGAAGCCTCATCTTGGTGACTCTTGTCTTTCAACTATAAATGATAATATGATAACATTACCTGCATGTTATTTTATTAGTTTATTTTTCACAGGATCTGTTTTTGAAGTGGAAAACCACTTGTGTCTGTGGCATTTTTGTAACAATATTAGTGATGTTTGCTAAACAAGTAGAGCTTTGTTTTGTAATCTCTGTGTAATTATAAATAAATGAATTTGTAAAATGCCAGGTATGAAATGAACCAAGAGTGTCGCTCTGCATATCCAGCACCATTGTTTTTCACATACGTGTGCATGTGTGTGTGTGTGTGTGTGTGTGTGTGTGTGTGTGTGTGTGCGTGCGTGCATGTGTGTGTGTGTGTGTGTGTGTGTGTGTGCACATGTGTGTGTGTGTGTGTGTGTGTGTGTGTGTGTGTGTGTGTGTGTGTGTGTGTGTGTGCGTGTGTGTGTGTGTTTGCATATAAAATACCATGATTATGTTCCAAAATCTGGAAACAAGCCAAACTTGTTCAGCACTTTGCTAGCAAGAGACCTGATCTCAACAGTGCATAAGGGTGCTTAACAAAACTTGGTTAAGGACAAGAAAGTGTTGTTATGATCACTGCTCGCACTAGAGGCTGATAGTGGAAACTTTCTGGCTGGCAAATAACAGCAGAAGGTAAAACAGCTTTTAAAAATCATTACAACTTTACTCTACCACATGTATAATGTGTCTAACAACATTTAAAGGATTTAGTTCAACAGAGGAACACTTAATTTCTACCTGCTGTCTGATAGTGCTAAAGTGTTATACTGGTGTAGTAAAACACTTTCCATGCCTTCACTTTTTACTTTTGCTGGTAGTATATGGGGCAGGTAAAGCTCCATTCACTACAAATAATTATGACCAGGTCTCCGATCATTGCCCTCTTTAAAGTGTTGCTCTCAAGATTAATTTATTGGCATCCTTGTCAAAAACACCTAATAACATGGCTAAGGCCAGAGACCCAAGTGTAATCTCCTATTGGACAGACAGATAGATAGATAGATAGATAGATAGATAGATAGATAGATAGATAGATAGATAGATAGATAGATAGATAAATAGACAAAGACAGACAGATAGACCGATCGATGATAGATGTGTAACATAGCAAGGCAGCCCCACTGGGTATCTGCCAATAAGTGAGTCAAGCAGTATAAATTGGCATTGTGGCACCAGTCTGAGCCAAACAATGAATGCTTAAGTAGGATAAATGTGTTAAGAATGCTGTTATTTGGGAAAGGTTAGTGAAGAAGTGTAATGGGGACTGGTCCCCTTTAAACTACTGTGCCTGAGTTTCTAGGTGAGAAAAATAGTGTTAACCTGATCCTATTTAAGGAGAAGGCAAATTAGGGTGGCAGAGGTTACCTGCTGGTCCAGAACAGTGTAGACTGTTTGTGATTCTGGAATTGTATATTAAACTGAGATAGTGGTTGAAGATGGGGCAACCAGCTCTGAAATGAAAGCTCGGTGGAGGGTTTGCTTGATGCTATTTGCTGTGCTTCATAGTGAAAGATTTGGAGGGGATTGTACTGGAGGGACTCTGGTAACAGACTGTTCTTAGGTAATTAGTAGGCTTTTAGTCCATGGATTATTATAAACCTAGCCAATAACTAGTGATCAGAATCAAATCCTGTATATTGTATTTTGCAGGTAAAGACTTTAACCATTAAGTCAAGCTTGCTCTCTCTGCTATTGCTCACCAAAGGTGGTCAGATACTTTCAACCTTTGTTGGAATAATAGGGATTGTTTCCCTGAATCTGTGCTGTTTTTCTTTTCCAAAAAGAGATTGTTTGTGCAAGAAACTTTTATTATATAGGCTTATCTATAAGAGGTGTAGTTCAATGAGGCTTCTAGCTGTGACTACAACATTGTGCTTAGTTGTAACTCTCAGTGCAACAAATGAACTGAACTTTTGCTTTGCTGCAAGTTTTGTTTACATTATCACTCTTATGTTAGCTAGTTTCCTGGTTACAACATGGTCATGTCCTATAAATAAAAATAATAAGTATAACACAGTTTAGATGAGAGAAACTTTATTGAACTAAAGCTAAAGTTAAGTGTTTTTATCTGCCAAAATATTTTCAAGAGCTGTAGACATCATCAGATCAATGCTCAAGGTCATGCCAGACAACCGTTTTGTTCTGTTTTTTTTTTTTTTGTTCTGCAAATAGGCTAAGATTATGCATTAGAATTCTACTTCTTGTTACTATGTATCATATCCTTTGTAATGGAGCCTATGTTCTTAACCAAGTTGCACTGCATCATGCATTTGTTCTGAATACCCCATCTAATGTTACACTATAGGCGGATTCCGTGACATTTCACAGATAGCAGTGCAAAAGTTGTGGATAACCCTGTAATATACAAAAATGGCTCAATGAACGTAAAATATGTCAGTGCATAACAGAGATGAGCATCAGCTTTGGCGCTGTCAAGCAGTCACAGCCACTGTGTAATTCCTGAAAACTGCCTCACAAAACCTAATGTACATTAACAAAGTTACGAAGATAGTAGGATCCCAATCTAAGTTCATGACATTCATAAGTCATATATATCCTCATCAATCTCTCCAGTAAGCCCAGAGGTAACTGCGGATGTCTCTGTAAGTAATGTACTAATGAAATATACTTGCTTGCACTTACGGATTCTGACAAAAATGTTTGAATAAAAAACGAATAAAGGAGAAGAGCAATCAGAGCCACATTGTGACTGCTAATGGCAGCTAACAGTGGCTGTGGGACATGGGGACACGTATGGGGAATGGCAGCTAACAGTGGCTGTGGGACATGGGGACACGTATGGGGAATGGCAGCTAACAGTGGGTGTGGGACATGGGGACATGTATGGGGAATGGTAGCTAACAGTGGCTGTGGGACATGGGGACACATATGGGGAATGGCAGCTAACAGTGGCTATGGGACATGGGGACACATATGGGGAATGGCAGCTAACAGTGGGTGTGGGACATGGGGACACATATGGGGAATGGCAGCTAACAGTGGCTGTGGGACATGGGGACACGTACGGGGAATGACAGCTAACAGTGGCTGTGGGACATGGGGACACATATGGGGAATGGTAGCTAACAGTGGGTGTGTGACATGGGGTCACATATGGGGAATGGCAGCTAACAGTGGGTGTGGGACATGGGGACACGTATGGGGAATGGTAGCTAACAGTGGCTGTGGGACATGGGGACACGTATGGGGAATGGCAGCTAACAGTGGGTGTGGGACATGGGGACACGTATGGGGAATGGTAACTAACAGTGGGTGTGGGACATGGGGTCACGTATGGGGAATGGTAGCTAACAGTGGGTGTGGGACATGGGGACACGTATGGGGAATGGCAGCTAACAGTGGATGTGGGACATGGGGACACGTATGGGGAATGGCAGCTAACAGTGGCTGTGGGACATGGGGACACGTATGGGGAATGGCAGCTAACAGTGGGTGTGGGACATGGGGACACGTATGGGGAATGGTAGCTAACAGTGGGTGTGGGACATGGGGACACGTATGGGGAATAGTAGCTAACAGTGGCTGTGGGACATGGGGACACATATGGGGAATGGCAGCTAACAGTGGGCGTGGGACATGGGGACACGTATGGGGAATAGTAGCTAACAGTGGGTGTGGGACATGGGGTCACGTATGGGGAATAGTAGCTAACAGTGGCTGTGGGACATGGGGACACGTATGGGGAATAGTAGCTAACAGTGGCTGTGGGACATGGGGACACGAATGGGGAATGGCAGCTAACAGTGGGTGTGGGACATGGGGACACATATGGGGAATAGTAGCTAACAGTGGGTGTGGGACATGGGGACACGTATGGGGAATAGTAGCTAACAGTGGCTGTGGGACATAGGGACACGTATGGGGAATGGCAGCTAACAGTGGGTGTGGGACATGGGGACACATGGGAAATAGTAGATAACAGTGGCTGTGGGACATGGGGACACGTATGGGGAATGGCAGCTAACAGTGGGTGTGGGACATGGGGACACATATGGGGAATGGTAGCTAACAGTGGATGTGGGACATGGGGACACGTATGGGGAATAGTAGCTAACAGTGGCTGTGGGACATGGGGACACGTATGGGGAATAGTAGCTAACAGTGGCTGTGGGACATGGGGACACGTATGGGGAATGGTAGCTAACAGTGGGTGTGGGACATGGGGTCATGTATGGGGAATGGTAGCTAACAGTGGGTGTGGGACATGGGGTCACGTATGGGGAATGGTAGCTAACAGTGGATGTGGGACATGGGGACATGTATGGGGAATGGTAGCTAACAGTGGGTGTGGCACATGGGGTCACGTATGGGGAATGGTAGCTAACAGTGGGTGTGGGACATGGGGTCACGTATGGGGAATGGTAGATAACAGTGGATGTGGGACATGGGGACACATATGGGGAATGGTAGCTAACAGTGGGTGTGGGACAAGGGGACACATATGGGGAATGGTAGCTAACAGTGGGTGTGGGACATGGGGACACTTATGGGAAATGGTAGCTAACAATGTAACAATGGGTGTGAGACATGGGGGCATGTATGGGGAATGGTGGCTAACAGTGGGTGTGGGACATGGAGACACGTATGGGGAATGGTAGCTAACAGTGGGTGTGGGACATGGGGACATGTATGGGGAATGGTGGCTAACAGTGGGTGTGGGACATGGGGACACGTATGGGGAATGGTGGCTAACAGTGAGAGTGGGACATGGGGGCATGTATGGAGAATGGTAGCTAACAATGGGTGTGGGACATGGTGACATGTATGGGGAATGGTAGCTAACAATGGATGTGGGACATGGGGACATGTATGGGGAATGGTAGCTAACAGTGGGTTTGGGACAAGAGGACATGTATGTGGAACATCCAAGGAAAGAGGAAAATAGAGTGGGGTATGTGTGAAGAAGAGGGACACACAAGAGGTATGCTGGAATAGGAAAATCCAAGGGACAGTCAGAGAGAGGCATGGGCAATGTTTATCTTTTTTGGGGGGAGGGTGAGAATTGGCCCCATTTTTTTGGAGAATATTAGGAAAGGAAAAGACAGGGAAAGGGGAAGAGAGCAGGTCTACACATATAACAGATATCACAAGACATAACAGGCAAAGGCAAAGGAAATAAGCATTAAAGAAAGGCGTGGTACATCATCTTCACCCGTGAAAGGCGTGGTACATCACCTTCACCCGTCTACAATATGGGGGGTGGAACATTGACAGACAGGGTAGGGCTACATACCAACCATGGTGAAATGCAGACATACATATGTATCTATACACTATTATGTTATGACATGCTGCAAACTATGTGGCATTCATACCTGGATGTATATGACCAATGGCAGTAGTGTGTTGTTAGGTAACAAATACGAAAAACAGTACCCATTTAATAAATAATCCAATACCCAAGTAGTCTGTGAGCAGTGCAAATGTAAGCCAAGCAACATCACAGATGAGCAAATGCAGTGCATGGAATTCTGAAGAATGCCAGCAGAGGACAAAACAGAACCTCTGACCATGCAGGTGAAAGGCAAACAACCAAGCATGGTGTCAAACAACAGTGCTATAGCAAGGCAGCAAACTGGCTGCAACTTACGCAAGTAGGTGTACATAACCTAAACAGATGTGTAATGGAATGCATATGTCACAGACGTATTCCATGTTAAAGGCAGCACACAGGTGTAGACATTTATGTATGACCTTCATTGCCCTAACAGAAACTCTTGGAAAGCAATACACATGCACATACTAATAACATGTAATTATATATGCTCTGAAATCTACATTTCACGTTGTACAACTATCAGGTTGTGCACATGAAGTTTGTTAAATTACACTGGTTACAATGTACTGCACAGGTATAAGAAGAACATGGACGTATTCCTAGCAGCAGCCAGTGACGTGTGTGCATATGTCCTGCGGCTCTATAAGTGCCGTAGGTTTGTTACAAGTTGACCTTCTAACAAAACAATTACATGAAAATGGATGAAAGTTCCAAGGAAGGTGAACATATGCCATGCATATGTGCAAGATATATGCAATAACTACAAATGTGGAAAGGAAGTGGTCAATGTTTGCCCACATTAAGGAGGACATGGCAGCTACACAGGCAAATAATAAAGTAAGATAACAATGGGACACATTGCAAATGCCTATGTACACCACATAGGGCAGTGTCAAAGGCAACCCAAACTATACGGAAGTGAATGGCCAATGTATGGCACATGGGCAGACTGCACTGCTGACTTCAACAAAAATGGCCATGTATAAATCAGACACACACAGTACTGTGCAAGCATCTAACAACAAGAGGTGTAGGCAAACAAGCTAAGAATCAGTATCACATAAACATACATACCGACATGCCAATGTAAAACAACACATGGTAAATAAGCTAAGAATCAGTATTACATAAATATACATACGACATGCCACTGTAAAGCAACACGTGGTAAACAAGCTAAGAATAACTATCACATAAACATACATACTGCCATGCCAATGTAAAACAACACGTGGTAAACAAGCTAAGACTCAGTATCACATAAACATACATACGACATGCCAATGAAAAACAACACATGGTAAACAAGCTAATAATCAGTATCACATGAACATACATACAACATGTCAATGTAAAACAACATGTGGTGTACACACCTGTGGTTATATATAAATGACCATGAGTATGACTGAGCAAAGGACAGTCATGACAACAGCACTACAGCACATGAACATGAAGTCAGTGACTGACCAAAGGACAGTCCTGTGACCAACATTACAGCATATTAACATGAAGTGAATGACCAAAGGACAGTCCTGTAAACAACATTACAGTACATAGCATTGAAGTGAATGACTAACCAAAGGACATTCCTGTGAACAATCTTACAGCAAATTAACACAAAGTCAGTGACTGACCAAAGGGCAGTCCTGTGACCAACATTACAGCACATTAACATAAAGGGAATGACTGACCAAAGGACAGTCCTGTGAACAACATTACAGCACATGAACATGAAGTCAATGACTGACCAAAAGACAGTCCTGTGACCAACATTACAGCACATTAACATAAAGGGAATGACTGACCAAAGGGCAGTCCTGTGACCAACATTACAGCACATTAACATAAAGGGAATGACTGACCAAAGGACAGTCCTGTGAACAACATTACAGCACATGAACATGAAATCACTGACTGTGCAAAGGACAGCCCTGTGAACAACATTACAGGACATTAACATGAAGTGAATGACTGGATACTGTTGTGTTCTTAAACACCACTGTCTTTCTAGTTGACTTCCCCTTATGTTAATTATCTCATGTCCTCTCTGTTTCTACTGGCTTGTGCGAGTGAGCAGAAAATTATCATTTTGTGAAATCACTCCCCATCAACTATTTAAATTTATTGGCCACCCTACTTTATTCCATAGTGCCAGAATACAAAAATGACCACCCCCTTTCAACCTATCTTGCTGTTTTAAAAGTGACTCTCCACTAAAACTTAACTTTTTAGACAAGTAAAACTTAAGTTACCTACTTTCACATCTAACTCCTCTAGTGCACACTGCAGTGTTTAGGATAAACCATTTTTTCATCTTACCTTTAAGCATCCCTGTGACTAGCACTTGCTTTAAAACCTGCTGGAAAGCACTAGGAAGCCTTAAACTGATAAGCACTCAACCCTCCTTGTTAATAAGGAGAAATTAATTGCAGGCACTAAACAGCCTATAATGGAAAGTACCTTGCTAAGGTAAGGGAAAACAGCTCTTGCACTTTACAAAAAAAAAGCACCAAACCAGGCATGTCCAAGGGTCAGCTTCCGGTGATTTCTCCTGTCCACCTGGTGAATCTGAGCATACTGGGGCAATGCAGCAAATGCCTCATGTACACAGACAATCCTCTCCTCCTACCACCCAACACTACAACCTGCGAAAGATGCACTTACAATGCCAAACTGCAAGCAAAGCTCTCTCCACCCAAGATTGTGCTAGACAGTCAAGAGGAGAAGGTTAACACCCGCAAGCAACACATAGCCCTTCTAAACCCGCACCACCAGCATCCACACATAGGAACACTAAACCCAGATATGTGGAGGCCCTTAACATTTACCTGCCCAAGCAACAAGGACCTCTGAAGCTGAAATGCAAACAAACACCAATCACAACCAAAGTGTCACATAGCTCACAACACTAGTGTGCTACCCAACAACAGCCCTTAAGGCAAGACAACGTGCCCAACACTTTAGTCCTAGGTGACTCTATAGTCAGGCACACTGATGTCCCACTCACCAGGCTAAACAAGGAGAAAATTACAGTCAGCTGCCTGTCAGGTGCCAGGATCTGCCATATAATGCATACACTCAAGTCACTCCACAAGTACAAATATGACTCTGTCATTGTCCATGTTGGAGTGAATGACTTGAGATGTACCTCCCTGGACTGCATGAAAAGACACATGGAAGAGCTCTCGGATCATGCGGCCCAGGCAGGTATAACCCTAGCCCTGAGTAGCATCCTGCCTTCACCAAAATGATACCACAGTATAAGGACAAAATGATTGACTTCAACGATTGGCTAAGCTTCTGGTGTCATTCAAAGAGGATCCAGTATCTGTCTGCCTGGGACAACATGATCGACAGACCATAACGCTTTGCCAGAGATGATCTGCACCTATCGCCCCTGGAATTCAGGTTACTGGCTAAGGCTCTTGCCACCCCTATAGTGCATTTTTTAAGCAAAGTTCAAAGGACAAAACCACCACCGTAACAGGTACAAGCATGCAAAATCTGAAGGCAATGCTACTCAATGCTAGAAGTCTAAACGTCAAAATGCACTCTCTCGAGACACTCCTAAAAATGGAGAACATCGATATCTGTGCAGTAACTGAGACCTGGTTCAAGGCTCCAGAGAGCACCACTGCAATACCAGGTTACAACTCTAACCACACTTTTCGGCCACCAAATCAGGACCAAAACACTAAAGGTGGAGGAGTGTCCATGTTCACCAGGGATATTCACAACACCAGGCTAGTTGCCCAGCACAATGCATCTGAAATTCTCCAGGTGCAACTAACACTAGGTAAGACTGCAATCCAAATTATAGCTTGCTACAGATCCCCCACCATGCCCCAAGATTCTCATTACACCTTTCTAAACATACTGGAAAATATTAAGATACAACCAAACACCCTAACACTGGGTGATTTCAACTATCCTGCCATTAACTGGGAAACTACTAGCGTACCAACATCTTTGTCCAACGGTTCTTGGAATTCATAAATTCCAATTCCCTGGATCAACTAAATCCTTAGTCCCACCAGGGGCTTCAATATTCTAGACCTGGTCATTACCAACATGGGAAATCGATGCTCCACACCTATGGTCACCGCCTCATTGGTCAGGTCTGACCATAAGCTAATCACACTTGACATCCACATCCCACCCCCACCCCCAGTAAGGAAACCTTTGTAAAAAACTTCTCCAAGGCCAACTTCATGCTACTCAAGTCAGAAGTGACAAACTGCATGACACCCATGCAGACGGGAACTGAAAGTTCGACTGTCTATCCTCACTAAGGCACTGTACGAGCACATCCACTCGTGCGTGAATCATGCCATCTCCAATAGAACCAAGACACTCTCCTCCAAAAAAGGGAAGCCAATCTGGTGGTCCCTTGCCATAAAAAGACTTTACAACAAAAGGAAGAAACTGTTGCAGAAAAGAGGAAAATCCCAGGATGCAAAAATCTCCCTTACCAGCCTCAGTAAGAAGCTGAGATCCCTCATAAAATCCTCCAAAGCTAGTTACAAAAATAAAATTGCCAAAGATTCCAAAGCAACCACAAGGCATTCTATAACTATGTCAAGAATCTAAATGGCAATGCTCAGATCTGCTGTGAGCTACAACAGAATGGCAGTAAATATACTGTTCCCAAAGATATTGCCAATATCCTGGCAGATCGATTCAGTGCAAACTTCATTCCCCCTCTTACCCCCTAAAGGGCCCATCTCAATACCCAAAGATTGCCAAATTCTGGTAATAACGGCCACACAGGTAAAAAAACGCACTCTCCAAAGCTAAGAATACAGCATCCATGAGACCAGACGACATACCAGGCTGTGTATTACATGAACTACAAAATGAACTGGCACCTCCCCTAAATGTCATGTTTAATCAAAGCCTCACCTCAGGCTTCATGTCCACTGAGTGGCACACAGCTTGGATCCTGGGAACTACCTCCCCATCAATCTCATGAGCCTGATCTGCAAGGCCATGTAACGTATTATCATGGAACTTATAAACAAAGACATTGGCAACCTTAAACACTGGACCCCACGCAGTTTGGGTTTGTGAAGGGTCGATCTTGTCTCCTGAACCTGACTGACTCCTTTGAATCAGTCTCCAGAGCCGTGGACAAGGGTAAGGTGGTCCATACAGCCTATGTGGACCTAGCCAAGGCATTCAACACCATCCCCCCACTCTGGAATCATAGCTAAACTTACTAAGTTGGGCATTAATCCCTACGTCACTCGATGGGTTGCCAACTGGCTTACTGACAGAACCCACACTGTAAAAGTAGCCGACTCCAAATCCAGTTCCAGACAAGTGACAAATAGAGTACCTCAGCATTCAGTCCTGGGACTGCTCTTGTTTGGCATCTACTTCTCTGAAGTACAGGCTAACACTAAGGGACTCTGACTAACAAAGTTCGCAGATGACTGCAAACTGGGAGCCATTATTGAATCCCCAAATGATGTGGATATTCTACAAAAGGGTCTTACAGAAACAGATGCTTGGTGGCAGAGCCATGGGCTCAAGCTCAATGCCAGGAAATGTATAGTTATCTCCTTTGGGAAAAAAACATGTACCCGTGAATTAACACATAGGTGGCAGTACACTAAACACCGAAAGTGTGATAAGAGACTTAGGGACACAGGTGGACAGTGGTCTCACATTCGATAACCACATCGCCATAACAGTCAGGAAATCCTTCTATGTGGCACACCTCCTCACTAAGGGCTTTTCATCCAGAAAAGAGGAGGTCATTATCCCACTGTACTCATCCCTCATTAGACCCATTATAGAATACAACGCCCCATTTGGTATGTAGATCTCAAGACATCTGCAACAACTGGAAAGGCCACAGAAATACCTCACTAAAAGAATCACAGGCCTAAAGCAGATGCCCTATGCTGACCATCTAAAAAAACTCCACCTATACTCTGTCACATATCATCTACTCAGAGGCGATCTCTGCTTAACATACAAGGCCATGTCAAACCCAGAGCTGCTGGACATGCTACACTTAAAGAAATCCCAATCCCTCAGAGACACAAGCTCCAGGGATCTAAATCTTGTCATCATAATGAAAAAAACATGCTGGAGGGATAGGTTCCTGACCCAGAGACTCCACAGATTCTGGAGTAGACTGCCCATACATGTCAAGCAGATTGCCTCTTTGGCCCTCTTCAAAAGGAACTTTGATGATTGGATGGGAGATAGGAAATTCACCCCGGGGATCATGTCAGTCGCCCTGCTAGACAGGGGTCCAGGGAAGTAAATACTGTGGGGAAGAAATAGCCAGGGAATTGTCATGGCTAGGCTTGTATAGGCCCTAGGGCTGATAGCCTAGTACCAACCTATGAACCTATGAACTGACCAAAGGACAGACCTGTGAATAACATTACAGCACATTCACATGAAGTGAATGACTGACCAAAGGACAGACCCGTGAACAACATTACAGCACATTAACATGAAGTGAATGACTGAGCCATGGACAGTCCTGTGAAAAACATTACAGCACATTAACATGCAGTGAATGACTAAGCAAAGCACAGACCTGTGAATAACATTACAGGATATGAACATGATGTCAGTTAGTGAGCAAAGGACAGCCCTGTGACCAACATTACAGCACATTACCATGAAGTGACTGAGTGACCAAAGGACAGTCCTGTGACCAACATTACAGCACATTAACATGAAGTCAGTAACTGAGCAAAGGACAGTCCTGTGACCAACATTACAGCACATTAACATGAAGTCAGTGACTGAGCCAAGGACAGTCCCTGTGACCAACATTACAACACATTAACATAAAGTGAATGACTGACCAAAGGACAGTCCTGTGAACAACATTACAGCACATTAATCTGAAGTCAGTGACTGACCAAAGGAGAGACCTGTGAACATTACAGCACATTAACATGAAGTGAATGACTGACAAAGAACAGTCCTGTGAACAACATTACAGTAAATAACATGAAATCAGTGACTGACAAAAGGACAGTCCTGTGACCAACATTACAGCACATTAACATGGTCAGTTACTGAGCAAAGGACACTCCTGTGACCAATATTACAGTACATTAACAAGAAGTCAGTTACTGAGCAAAGGGCAGTCCTGTGACAAACATTACAGCACATCAACATGAAGTCAGTGACTGACCAAAGGACAGTCCTGTAACCAGCATTACAGCACATTAACGTGAAATCAGTGAGTGAGTAATGGACAGTCCTGTGAACAAGATTACAGCACATTAACATGAAGTGAATGAGTGACCAAAGGACAATCATGTGAACAAAAATGACACCACATTAACATGAAGTGAATGACTGAGCAAAGGGCAGTCCTTTGAACAACATTTTAACATGAAGTGAATGACTGACCAAAGGACAGTCCTGTGACCTACATTACAGCACATTAACATAAAGTGAATGAGTAACCAAAGAACAGTCCTGTGAACATTACATCACATTAACATGAAATCAGTGACTGAGCAAAGGATAGTCCTGTGACCAACATTACAGCACATTAACATGAAGTGAATGACTGACCAAATGACAGTCCTGTGAACAACATTACAGCACATTAACATGAAGCCAGTGACTGAGGAAAGTACAGTCCTGTGAACAACAATACTGAAAATGAACATGAAGTCAGTGACTGAGCAAAAGACAATCATAACAACAGCACTACAGCACAAGAACATGAAGTTAGTGACTGACCAATGGACAGTCCTGTGAACAACATTACAGCACATTAACATGAAGTGAATGACTGACCAAAGGACAGTCCTTTGACCAACATTACAACACATTAACATGAAGTGAATGAGTGACCAAAGGACAGTTCTGTGACCAACATTACACCACATTAACATGAAATCAGTGACTGAGCAAAGGACAGTCCTGTGAACAACATTACAGCACAGAACATGAAGTCAGTGACTGAGCAAAGGAAAGTCCTGTGAACAACATTACAGCACAGAACATGAACTCAGTGACTGAGCAAAGGACAGTCCTGTGAACATCAGCGCACATTAACATAAAGTCACTGACTGAAGCAAGGACAGTCCTGTGACCAAAATTACAGCACATTAACATGAAGTGAATAACTGACAAAAGGACAGTCCTGTGAACAACATTACAGGATATGAACATGAAGTGAATGACGGACCAAAAGACAGTCCTGTGAACAGCATTACAGGATATGAACATGAAGTCAATGACAGACCAAAGGACAGTCCTGTGAACAACATTGCAACACATTAGCAGGAAGTGAATCACTGACCAAAGGATAATCCTGTGAAAACATTACAGCACATTAACATGACGTGAATGACTGACCAAAGGACAGTCCTGTTACCAACATTACAGCACACTAACATGAAGTGAATGACAGACCAGAGGACAGAACTGTGACCAACATTACAGGACATGAACATAAAGTGAATAACTGACCAAAGGACAGTCCTGTGACCACCATTACAGCACATTAAAATAAAATCAGTGACCCAGAAAAGGACAGTCCTGTGACCAACATTACAACACATTAACATGAAGTGAATGAGTGACCAAAGGACAGTCCTGTGACTAACGTTACAGCACATTAACATGAAGTCAGCGACTAAGTAAAGGACAGTCCTTTGAACAACATTACAGCACATTAACATGAAGTGAATGACTGACCAAAGGACACTCCTGTGAACAACATTACAGCACATTAACATGAAGTCAATGACTGAGCAAAGGATAGTATTGTAACCAACATTACATCACATTAACATGAAGTGAATGAGTGACGAAAGGAGAGTCCTGTGACCAACATTACAGCACATTAAAATAAAATCAGTGACCCAGGAAAGGACAGTCCTGTGACCAACATTACAACACATTAACATGAAGTGAATGAGTGACGAAAGGACAGTCCTGTGACTAACATTACAGCACAGAACATGAAGTCAGTGACTGAGCAAAGGACTGTCCTGTGAACATCAGTGCACATTAATATAACATCAGTGACTGAGCAAAGGACAGTCCTGTGACCAACATTGCAGTACATTAACACAAAGTCAGTGACTGACCAAAGGACAGTCCTGTGACCAATATTACAGTACATTAACATAAAGTCAATGACTGAGCAAAAGACAGTCCTTTGAACATTACATCACATTAACATGAAGTGAATGACTGAGTAAAGGACAGTCCTGTGATCAGTATTACAGTATATTAACATGAAGGCAGTGACTGACCAAGGGACAGTACTGTGAACAACATTACAGAACATTAACATGGTCAATGACTGAGCAAAGGACAGTTCTTTGAACATTACAGCACATTAACATGAAGTGAATGACTGAGCAAAGGACAGTCCTGTGATCAACATTACAGTACATTAACACAATGTTAGTGACTGACCAAAGGACAGTCCTGTGACCAATATTACAGTACATTAACATGAAGTCAGTGACTGACCAAAGGACAGTCCTGTGAACATCAGAGCTCATTAACATGAAGTCAGTGACCGAGCAAAGGACAGTCCTGTGGCCAACATTAAAGCGCATGAACCTGAAGTGAATGACTGAGCAAGGGACAGTCTTGTGAACAACATTACAGCACATTAACATGAAGTGAATGGCTGAGCAAAGGATAGTCCTGTGAACAACATTACATGACATGAACATAAAGTGAATGACTGTCCAAAGGACAGTCCTGTGAAGATCATTACAGCACATAGAAATGAAGTGAATGACTGACCAAAGGACATTCCTGTGAACAATCTTACAGCAAATTAACACAAAGTCAGTGACTGACCAAAGGACAGTCCTGTGACCAACATTACAGAACATTAACATTGTCAGTGACTAAGCAATGGACAGTCATGTGACCAACATTGCAGCACATGAACATGAAGTGAATGACTGAGCAAAGGACAGTGCTTTGACCAACACTGCAGCACATTAACATGAAGTCAGTGACTGCTCACTGTCCCAGGGTACAATGTGTTTTCTGTAGTGATCCGAATGTGTTAAGGGACATGTACATACATCAGTGCATATGTACACCAGTTGGAGACATATGCAAGTGTATGCGAATATTTAACAGACACAGAAATGTAACCTAGGTCAAAGAAGGCATACATTAGTGTTAATGTATAAATCAGCAGGATCACTGTGTATCAGTGGTGGCCTATGCATCCAGTAAAGTAGGACTGCCCATATATAGTGGGCACATTTATATAATACAACATGGCACCATCATTGCCAGTACATGGTACACGTGAGGCCAGTGTGACAGCATGACAAGTGTCATCCAAAGCACAGGGGCAAGGATATGTCCTGCTGTTGAAGAGACATTATACGGCAACCCACAAATCATACCCATACCACTGTGTTATTTGTGGAATATGGGCAATATGTTGTTTGTGAGTTACTGTCAAGCCCACACATGTATACAATGGAACTCTTGCATCAGAATTTATTTATTTATTTTATTTATTTATTTAACATTTGTTGCCCAGGAAAGTCCGACTAGGATAGAGCCTATTTTCACAGGAGGCCCAGGGACAAATGCTCCAGATGCATGTCTTTGGAATGTGGGAGGAAAGAGGAGCAGCCGGAGAAAACCCACACAAATGCAGGGAGGACATGCAGACTGCACACAGAGGAACCCTAGTTGAGAATCAAACCAGAGAACCTCTTGCTGTGAGGTGACAACATTAACTGCTGCACCAGTAGCAGCATGTTAACTGAAAAATGCTTAACTGTGACATACATGGCCACAGTGTATTGGTCATAACAACAATATTCTGTACTGCATGAATAGGAGTACACACACACACACACACACACACACACACACACACACACACACACACACACACACACACACACACACACACACACATGCACACACAAACACACACACACATGCACGCACACAAGCATGCACACACACACACACACACACACACACACACACACACACACACACACACACACACGCATGCACACACACGCACACACAAACACAGACACACACACGCACGCACACGAGCATGCACACACACACACACACACACACACACACACATACACACACATGTAATGAGTACAAAATCTGCCCACATGCAGCAATATATGCATTAATGCAGCAACTTATGGAAATCAGCATGATGACTGCATGCCTAATGAAATAATGTGTGTCATGCACTGCAGCATAATGCTAAATGTCACACAACATCTGCAGTCTATGTTTGACTGTGTATCATGTAAGCATGGCAGCAAAATGGTACACATGCACAAGTGTGCATATATATACTCCAGTCACTTACATAGCAAACACCATGGTGTCAGCATTACCAAAGTGGATCACACAGACAATAGTTACAGTTCTGAGGGCCCTCCCTGTTAGGCATGAACATCACAAATGATCTCCCGGGCTATTTCTCTGAATGAGTCTTACATAGCCCTTGCCATATCCTGAAAAAATTCCCCATCATGTCTCTCATCTGTGTCCAAAAGACACCAGTCATCACCTCCCAGATCTGATCCCAATAATTGTCTTGTTGGGGTGCTGAGCAGTGTCTCCACCAGGGTAAAACATGGATGATAGTACATGAAGGTCCAGTTTCTTCCTCTTCAGCATCATCATCATCTTCATCATCATCAATATCATGGTTGTCATCACTGTTGGAGGTTTTGGGCAGTGACCTGGCATGCGCTATTCTCTGGGGTCTGATGAGTGAGCATCTACAGGTCCCATGTTCTGTTAAGGTGAATCACAAGGCAAGAAATAATATACATTATATGCATACCTGCATACCTGAGTACAACACATACCCACTGTGACACAATGCGCAGAAAACAGTCATTACTAAGTCTTAGTCAAATGCACCACAATATGCAATGTAGGTCATTATCAACCACATATCTCTCAGGCCACGCATTCCTGTGAAAAGCATGGCTGACATTAAATACAAACTGATGTGCACATCAGAAGGCTAAGAGACATTAACTACTATGATGTCAATATGTGATGTCTGCATATGAGAGTAAAGGTATATCAGCATACATTGCAGGTGTCATTAAAACCACATTCTCAGATGATTTAGCCTAACATGATTATGTAGGAGGAGTATAACAAAAATAATTGCTGTTTGTGGATATATATTCATGCACACGACACATTCCCTATGTCCTATTATCTATAATTATGGGTGGTTTCAATAGAGGCCCATTTCAGGCCACTGCATTCCTCACAGAATTTGAGCAGGTTACTCCAGGCCCTGCCATGGCATGTATAACATAGCTTCTCTGTGGAAATCCTGCCATTACCAGAATACTTGTTTATCAGTCATCATTATGCATGACAAGCATATGCAGAGCCAGCACACCTACATACCATGACACATGAAGACAAGTATAACATGATACTGTGTCATGCAACACTAACATGTCTACATTGCAAATTAACACTGTGAAAATGACAACATAACACAAGTATGTGATCTGCAGTGGTTAATACTTCAATATGCCTCACTACAATGTCCAGCAGATTGTGTGGGAGAAGATCACAGCTTCCATGTTTCCTGTCTATTATGTGTGGCTTGCACATTTAGGTTGATTTGTGAATGTCAACTGTAACCTATGTATCTGTGCATGTAATCAGTCATATTAACAGCCACCAATCAACATACTGGTATAATGAAGATATAGTGACATTACAATCCAGTAGAAAATATAAAAGCTATATGCAAAAGAGCTGAGCAAGGCAACAAGGTCATTGGCTGATCCATCATTAAATCTTTGGAATACAACACAACACTCTAGAAATAATGGGCAATCATAAACACAGTGACAGTCTGTGACATAAGAAACAATATAGGTTATGTCTTACAAACAGTACTGTCTGTTTACTAATGTATCATTGCCCAACAGACATTTACTAGCAATCACTGTCTATGACCCTGCAAAATGCCAACATAATAATGCTGATTGCTAATTATGTAATCAGCAGTTAGAAATGAAAAACAGCTATGGTTATATGCACAACTATCCCTAAACACAGGATACATATATGTTGTAAACCAAGCATCAGATGTGCCGTAGGTAGAAATTATACCCGTGTTGAACTGAAGTGCATGTCAGATATCATTCACCAACAACAGTGTAAACTCTGACACAGCAGACATCCATTCAGTATGTGAATAGGCAGGCTATGCACAACAGAGCAGTCACTGAATGCCACAACTAGACATACAAATGTGCCAACAACAGCAGTACAAGTAGCAGACAAATCACTATTAACTTGTGTGTACACCACTGCAATCACAATCACTGTGACAGTTACACATAACTGACTGTCATCTAGGTTGAGACATACAATTCAAAACATTACCTTCAGCAAATGTGGCTTGCTGCTAACTCAGAAGTAAACATATTTTTTATGAAATTCTTACTGGTAATCACAAGAATTGTATGACTATGTACATTGTTAGAATGAGGGTGTTCTTAGTGAATTCACTATAGTACATGAACATAGAATAATAGGCATGAAAATACAGAGTCAGACTTGTGTTTTCATGTATGCATTTAGTTTCAGAGAAGTACAGAATGTTCCTTTCTCAAGGGAAAGATGTACATAGCAACGGGATGCTAGATAAAGAGGAACATGCAAGACCAGGTTAAAAAGGCATGTAAAGCATTACAGGGTTTTAGTATTATTAAAATATACTTCAGATACAGTTAGGGAAGTCAGTTAGTTCATGCTGACATACAGAAAATATTAAATATCCAGCATTCCAGAAAGGAAGTTAACTTTTGGACAGCAGTACAGGGACTCAAGCCTGAGTATAGAAATCAAGTCAAATATCCATACTATTCAGGAGAAAAAGACGGCTTCAGTTAATATAATTCAGGAGAATCAGAATATACCTGCAGAAACTTTGAATATATTTATCCAGCCTTCCAGAATTTCTACAGACTGCTATTGTTTATCAGCACTGTTACTGGGGACAGTATTTGGATATTGTTAACATACAATAAAGCATCAGTAACTGAACTACAGCATGTGAAAACTTTATTGTGAAAGTACAAAAAGACTTGGCCCATAAAGGAGAGACTGGCACCTGTTAAGCACAACTTTGAGTAATCAACAAATAAAGACTTTCCTTCCAGTCTCATTTCATTTTTTCCATTTAATTCCAGTGTACTACAGTCTTATCAATTATTTCAATGATGAACCACAATGAATGGGGTAAAACAGTTAAAGTACCTCCCAAAACCCCATTCTACAGAAAAAAAAATTTACAGAAGAGCAATGTATCATTCAACTACATGTGTTCTACAGAGTGATCTACAGAAAAACAGTGTTTCCTTTAAAGCAACCTTATCAGCAGTCACACTGCAGGTGCCAGTGTTCATTTGACATTTCTTCAAACTTCAACAGACACAGCTATAGTGAATAACCCTTTCAAGCACAGTTTCAAGTGCAGCAGCCAGCTTAGCACTTTTTTTTCCAGTCTATCAGTAACTACAGCAAATATTTCATAACAGACTTTTCAGCAGCACACCAGTGCCTTTCCAGACAGGATACTGTGAACTCCATGCAGAATAAGGCCACAGCCAACAGCGCTACAGTTACTACTTACAGAGCAGACCTTTCACTAAGACACCACTGATAAATTTTATAACAGAAAACAGCCAGAGCAGAAGACTTCTAAATATAGCAATTGCAGCTGTTAGACAATTGCAGACCACCAGTGTTTACTTCAGAAAAAGCCTCAAAGAACATGAACAGACCAGCAGTATTTCAAAAAATCTACAACCTTTAGCAGTGTTCCTTCAGAACATAAAAAGACATTACAGACTTTCAAGTTTCCAGTGTGATATCACACAGCTACAAAGCAAGAAAAAGTTTAAAAAGCTGCAGATTACAGGACACATTCTCCCAGAACCATAAAGTTGTGTTAAGACTTTATATGACTTTTTAGCTAACAGCTCATAAAAGTTTAAGTACTTACAAGATCTTACACCAACCCACAAAGACATCTATACTCGGTAACCTCCTCAATTCTTACCAAAAACTTCTAACCTTACGCTCCGCAAATAGGTTACAAGTAGCCACCTTAAAATCTAAAAACAAATCAGGGGACTGTCTATTTTCTAACTCTGTTGGTGACGTGGAACAAACTCCCAATTGAACTGACTTCTACTACATCCACCCATCTTTTCAGGAAACAATTACAAATTTTCTTACAATCCAAATGGCTTTGCACATGCACTAAGCCTGACTGATACTATCCTTCCTTGCCTTTATCCTTTCATACATCAATTCTCTTACATTTTTTCTTCTACTCTCTCTTCTAAAAAAATTTAAATAATTTGCTCTCTTCATTACCCATCACTGTCCTGTGTCAGTTTCTTCTCTAACTCTGTTGGTAAAATGTGGAACAAACTCCCAAATGAACTAACTTCTACTACATCCACACAACCTTTCAGGAAACAATTAAAAATGTTCTAACAATCCAAATGGCTTTACACATGCACTAAGCCTGACTGATACTATCTTTCCTTGCCCTTTCCCTTTCATACATCAATTCTCTTACATTTTTTCTTCTTCTCTCCCTCTTCTAAAAAAATATAAATAATTTTCTCTCTTCATTACCCATCATTCTCCTGCGTCAATTTCTTCGAAACAATATGTTAACTGACTAATGCTTATATTTGTCTATACTAACTGTTGCTCCAAATAACTGAAACAAAAATCTTGATAGTGTTACCCTATCTGCTTACTTTTGTTGAAACAACAAGTGTATATGAATGTATAGTTATCTCATTGTTTGTGGATGTATAGTTATCTGTCGTCATAGTGTTACCCTATTTTGCTGCAGCTGCTGAAATAATAACTGTACATGAGTGTATAGTTATCTAATTGATTTTTAATGGACAGTTATCTATGTGTAATTTGTTTTTAACTGTTTTTTATTTTTTCTCGGAGCTTTTCTCCTCGGGCATCTACTGAAAATGGACATATATCCAGTTAGACTAGCCCGGTCAACAAATGTAAAATAAATAAATAATTAGTAAAAGTAATTTGCATACCTCGTGTACAAACATGTCAATTATTACTTCTACAGTTAAGACACCAGTAAATGTTTGGTTTAGAATTAAAAATTGGGTAAAGCAGTTTAAAAATTGTGTTCTAGAAATGTTCATTTACAGTAAAATTATGGAATAATTTACTGATTAATACAGACAAATCAACTTCAGTTGCAAATAGACCTTTATCAGATGACACAAATGCAGTTTTGTCAGGATTCAAAGGGTCAAAGATTATAGCAGTTTGAAGTGTAACAGTTCCGTACTAGGTATGGACATGTCACCAGAATTGTATGTTGTTTCAGACTTCAGTAACAAGATTTTATGGAAGAATAAAGATACGGCAAGGTGTGCAGTGGTGCACACAAATGACTTTTGTAGGAATTTGCATGTGGTGGTTTTTGCAGTTGTGCAGAATTTCAGGAGTTGATTGTGAAAGGAACATGCAGATTTATGGGTTAAAGATAAAATAAATTACAGTTCAGTTAACATAGCTAAAGTGGTCAGAAAGTCATATTGGGTGTGGCCAGTTAGAAAAAAGAGTAACCGTATGCATCTGTGTTGTGTAAGGTGTACCAGAAATGAAAGTCAAGTTACTTTGCAGATTAAAAGTTTTACAGTTGCAGATTTGGCAAATGATTGTTTTATGTTATTGTTTTGTTTAGCAGATATTGTTAAAAGCTTTGTATTGAAGTGTTGCAATACATAAATAATATCTTAGTACTGAAAGAGACAAAAAAGCATTCTCAAATATTGCTAAACTTGTAAAAAGGGCAGACAAGTAAATTTCCAGAATTAAATCAGTTCACCTCTAGTAATAAATGAGTAAATAATGCTTTGTTAGTTTATATAAGGTAACATTTTAAATCAGTCCTACATTTTAAAAGTGACAGTACAAAGTTCAGATCCAATGAATGAAAGAGTGCATCATATATGTTATGTGTTTTCTAAAGCCACAGGTTCAACTCTTATGTTATAAAGGGCATACAAGTAAAGTTCTAGAATTAAATCAGTTCAACTCTAGTAATAAATGTCTATACTTTTATTTATTTTATTTTATTTTATTTATTTAAAATAAAATAAAATAAAAAAAAATTAAATCAGTTCAACTCTAGTAATAAATGTCTATACTATATATATAAACTGTATGTACTTGTATAAAAAATAGACAAGTAAACTTCAAGATAAAGAACTTTCACATACTTGAATAAAAGACAAGAAACTTCTAAAACAGATCAGGTTAAATCTGGTTATAAATGTGTTTGTGTAATCAGTCAAAGTTTGTATATATTTCATACAGAAAATGCAGTTTATCAAGCACCCCAGATCAGGTTACAGCAAACTGAATTGAAGCTAGTACTATATGCCATAAGGCAATATGGTGAAGATCAATTTAATACAGTTATTACTATTTATCCAAGAAAATTGTAGACAGTAATGATAAATTCTTGCAGCATTTTGCAGTACTGAAAAGTTAAATGATGTCAGCTAAAGAAATGGCTTTGGTAAGACAGTGGGTGAAGTTTCACTGAGAGAACACTATGTTAGAATCTGAGGGTCATGAGAGTAAATGTAAAAACTTCAATAACTAAGATTAATTTTATATAAGTGCAGAAATGCACAGTGTTAGATTACTACTTTAGTTTCATTTGAGGTTATGACAGGAAAAACAATGTCACTGAGGTTTCAGTTTGATTTAATAATAAAGTTATAGCCTTTTCATGTCACTGTTGTACATTACACACTTGCAAGCATTTATTAGCAGCAAATGTTTATTTCATGCAGAAAATGTAAATAAAGTCAGAGCAACAAACACTGCTATCAGTTTATAATCGTTAAAGCTGCAAATGTTATTCAATCATTTCCAGGTTGATTTTCCAGTTTAATTTTAAATACAATCAAGAACTTTAGCCACCTAGCCTTGCACAAGAGATGAAAGTGAGAAGTTTAAAAGGCCTAACTATAAAAAGGATACTTGGACATTAAAGCAGGCCTTCCAATAGCTTATCAATGATTGGGACAATGCAGAGTAAATTTTGCAAGAGCTGTGGTGCAGAAATCAACTATATGTTTCAGTTATTTCTTCAATGTCTGTTTAAAGTTAAAATGTATGTGTTAAAGGAAGTATGCATGTTTTCAGGCATCTATATAACACTGCTAGTTTTCAGTTTATGTTTTTATCTATGTTCAGACAATACTGACAAAAAGGTATTACTAGTTTAGTCTCCAGAATATAACAACAGACTTCAGTTTATTTTTTATCTGTGTTCAGGTAATACTGGCAGGATAGTTATCCCTGCTATTTTAGATGTTCAGTATAAATATGTATCAAATTTCAGTCAAGATTCAAAATATGACATTCATACTCATGTTCAATATAGTACGTTTCAGTCAAATTTCAGAATATAAGATTAATGCTCAGTTACTTTGTATTATTCAGTCAGTTTTAAGAGTAAAGTGACAGAATTATTTATAACATCATACATTTCTGCTACATCATCCTTCACATTATTTAGTTATTAGATTTAAGGGTAAACTGGCATAATTACATTATTCAGTCATTAGTTAAGGGTAAAATGACGGAATTGTTTATTACAGGCTTATTAAGACAAGTTATTTAAAGAATATGTAGTAATAGTTATTCAATATACTCAAGGCATAACAGGGCAGGGTTAATTTGTTAATTAATTTACAGATTACAGTGCACTTTATATAATTATTGTACATTAGTCAGAAAGTTAAAAGGACACTAGCAAAAAATGCAAAGGTATAGACCTGAAGTACAGAAAGCAGAGGTTTTAATAAACTATCATAGGCAATAAATATTCATAGAATATTTCAGACACAAATTTAGGAAGCAGATATTTATTACAGCACATAAAATTAAAAAATGTAAGTAGCATTATAAGCAAATCTAGATGAGGCGCAAGTTAGTACAGTATATGGTACTTATGCTTTCCTTTAGTGCTGATTTCAATTAGTCTTTAGGAAGCAGACATCGTGCTTGATATGCTATACAATAAAAAGAAAACGGATCAAACAGTACAATGTTTAATGATTTAAATCTATAAACAACATAAAAAGGTTTCATTTGCTATAAGAGATAGGCTTCATGGTACACTACTAAGGCACTAGTTCATAAGGTAAAAAACATAAACAATAGGCACTGTAATTTTACCATTACAGCATGCAGATTTAGAGATGAAAAATAGGCAGGGTTAACAGTCCATATTCTGTCTAACTTAACTGAAGACCAACAGATACAGGTTGAAGATGTATATGGCATTTTCTCCATGCTTTTCTGGAACAGCAGATTTAAAATAATTACCAGGCCTAATCAGTTTTGGAAACCACAGAATTAAAAGACACGGATTTCAGAAAAATATGCAGGTTTTAGATATATCACACATACATCAGAACGTAGACTTAAATACTTTAAAGACTATGGATCTAGATAATATGGAAATTAAATCATAAAGTTAAAAGTCTTCAATCCAAACAGAAATGACACATATTGGTCAAAATTAAAATTGCAAGTTTGTCCACCAGATAAAGAAAAACAAATGTCCAGTTATAATTAAAGGAAAACCACACCCACAGACTCAAAAAAACATGTTTATTTCATCATTGTTTGGTGTTTCCTACATTTTAACACCACTCTGAGACTATTTACAGTTTTTTAAGTATTTTTATATGTAATTTCTGAGTTTGACCACATAGGGTCTGGTATCGTGAAATAATTCTGATTGTTTAGTCTGCCCCATAATGCAGTGTTTGTCTGTAAAAAAGTGTCATGTATGCCTATTTCTTCCTAAAGCTACGGTCACTGCATAGATTTTTACATGCATACATTGCTGTCTTTCAGTCAGTTAGTTTTAAGTAACATTTCATGTCATTTAATGCCTACTTAAAACACAAACAGTGCAAATGCCACAAAACAGATTTTCAAAGTGCTTTTTACTGCTGCTTCTTTTTAGAATGGCTAAACTGCAGTGTTTTGTGAAGCCTGAATTGTACTACTTTTATTTTATTTTTATTTTATATTTTTATTTTACATTTGTTGACCGGGCTAGTCTAGCTGGATATATGTCCATTTTCAGTAGAGGCCCGGGGAGATAAGCTCCAAACAGTTCAAAATAATTTCTCATCAAAAGTAATACATGTTTATAATGCAAATACATTCACAGTAAAGGAGATAAACAAACTTTAACTGGTCACATATTAATAATGTTTAAAAATGCAGAGTATTAGACTTGACTTAGTACAAATACAGTTACAAATAAGCATTCAGAAAGAATAATAGCATAATGTACAGTAAGTGTAGATAAAAAGAAAGTTAAGAGAGGTAGCAGTTACGTAATACATCTAGTAGTAAAACATATCCAATATATATATATATATATTTTTTTTTTTATGATACAGTAGTAAGTAATACTAAGATGGAGAAGTGGACCAGTAGATGTTAAGATGAAGTAAAAGCAGGGTTGAGAACGTAGGGTTGAATTAAGTATCAAGAGCTAGTTGATCAGTCAGGGTTCGTACATTGCCACATCCAATGTGTTTTGAGGAAGAACTTTAGGTTCTTTTTCAAAAGAGTTATAGAGGGAAGTGTAGAAAGTTTGGAGGGAAGCAGGTTACAGGTTTTTCCAACAGTATTAGAGAAGAGAGAGTCTCTGGCCTTATTGTTTGCTTTGTCGATATTTACAAGAAGATTTTGTGAGGATCTAAGAGACTTCAGGTTATGGTAGGGGTGAATAAGAGTAGATAGTATGGGTGTTTTGGCAGGTTGATAAATTATCTTATGGGCGATGGCTAGTTGATTAAATTTCAGCTGCTGCTGTAATTCAAGCCACCCTAGTTGCTTTAGATTAATACAGTGGTGGGTTTTGAAAGGGTTACCTGTGGCAAACCTGGCTATATTATTGTAGGAGAGTTCTACTTTCTTAAGGTTATTTTTTGAGAGATTAGTAAATATGGGTGAGGCATAGAGAAGGGTAGAGATTAGGTGGGAGTGGGCAATAGTTATTCTAGTTGCGGGAGTGAGGAAGGGTTTGATTCTGTAAATAGAGCCTATTTTTTATTAATAGTTTTCAAAGTGTTGCTGATATGGGTGTTGAAGTTAAGGTTGTTGTCTATGGTGATACCTAGAAGTTTGGTAGTAAGATCTTGGGATATAGGCGTACCATTTTAGATGATACAGTGAAGTCTATTTGGGGGGATTTACTAGTAGGTGTGAAAAGGAGGAGTTTAGTTTTTTTGGGTTAAGTAAGAGACAGCGTTGTGTAAACCATTGTTCTACAGAGTCAAATGTGTGTTGTGTCAGGGAGTGAAGTTCAGACACAGATGTGGCTGAGCAAATAAGTGAGGAGTCATCTGCGTATTGTATGCATGTAGCTTGGGGAACTACTTGGTGAAGGTCATTGATGAATAAAGTAAACAGGAGAGGCCCAGTATGGACCCTTGAGGGACACCAATGTTAACAGGCAGATGGGTAGAGAGAGTGGAGTTCTAGAGTACAGCTTGATGTCTGTTATTTAAGTAGGACTGGAACCATTTTATAGCTAGTGTGTCAAGTCTTTGACTCATTTTCCACCCCCCCTTCACACCTAACTTCTCTAGTTGTCAAAGTGCGAAGTGTAATTTGAGCTCTTCCTGCTGTAATTGACAGCCCACAGCAGGAGACTTGACTCATGTACTGTTTCCCTGTTCTAACCTTTATTTTCTGTATGGGTAGGGTGAGGACCAGGGAGCTGTGACATCACAGCATGGCTGGATATTTACGACGGTCACGGTGATGTCAGTTTGGAGAAGGAATTGGCCAGAAAACTACTTGTATTCATTGGTGTTGATGACATCAATGAATTGGAGACTGCAGCAAGCTTTACAAGGGCGGGACAAAAGTTTTTTGAAAGTGAAACCACCGCAGTACAGTAAGGTACTGTTCTGGTGGAGAGAAACAGTTGATTTAAAATATTTTACATGCTGTATTATTGTTTATTCATAGCAGGGACAGTAAACAGGGAGAAACAGGACAGAGAAATTGAACATTTAATAATAGAATCCCATTGTTGCCTTTAAATCATAAAGTTAAGAGACTTCAAAGTTAAGAAACTACAATCCAAACAGGCCATAAATGCTCAAGTGACACTTAGTGGTCATAATTAAAATTGCAAGTTTATTACACGTCTGCAGATTATTAGTAAGGAGGCATAAACCCAGTATATGCAAATCAGATTACAGTAGTAATACAGATATAAGGTAACTACAAAAGCAGGTTCCTGTAAACTTTCATCAGGGACCTCATGGGGAGCTGTTAGAGTGAGGGTATTCTTAGTGACTTCACTATAGCACATTAAGGTAGAATAAGAGTTAAACTTGTATTTCCATGTATGCATTTAGTTTCAGAGAAATACAAAATGTTCCTTTCTCAAGGGAAAGATACAATCTTGTTGGCTAAACATAAGATATAGACAAATAAGGTTTATAGAATGTTCCTTTCTCAAGGGAAAGATGTACATAGCAATGGAATGCTAGAGAAAGAGGCACATGCAAGACCAGGCTTGGGAACCAAGGTAACAAGGCTAAATAGATGTGTAAAGCATTACAGGGTTTTGGTATTATTAAAATATATTTCAGATACAGTTAGGGAAGTCATTTAGTTATTTTGGGCTGACATACAGAAAAGATTAAATATCCTGCATTCCAGAAAGGAAGCTAGCTTTTGGTCTGCAGTACAGGCACTTGAGCATGAGTACAGAAAGCAGGTCAAATACCCATACTATTCAAGAGGAAAAGAGTGTTTCAGTTAATATAATTCAGGAGAATCAGATTATACCTGCAGAAACTTTGGATATATTTATCAACATTGTTACTGTTATCCAGCCTTACAGCATTTTTACAGACTGCTGTTATTTATCAGCACTGTTACTGGAGACAGTGTATGGATATTGATAACATCTAATAAAGCATCGTTAACCAAACTACAGTATTTGCAAACTTCATTGTGAAAGTAAAAAAAGACTTGGCCTATAAAGGAGAGACTGGCACCTGTTAAGCACAAATTTGGACAAACAACAAATACTTTCCTTCCAGTCTTATTTCAGTTGTTTCCAGTGAATTCCAATCTACTACATCTTATCAACTCTTTCCCACTTACCTTACAAATGCATGATTGGTATTCCTGCATTAGAAGTAATGTACACGGAAATGCAAAACAAAAAAAATCCTCTAACAATGAAAAGGCATGAAATCAATATACCTCTCTTCCTGCACTTCTGCTCCAGCCTATGCATCCACTCAGTGCATGGGGCCTGATTCCTAGCATGCACCTCATCACCTACAAAAAGTAAAAATCATGTATAAGTGACACTATTCAAACCTGCAATGCTCCGCTATGTTCTCACTCTCACTCTAGCACCTAACTGCGTAGCTAATCCATATTGCTTGAAACTGCAGGGTGGAATGCCACTAAACAAATCAGAGGTACGAATGTGCAGGGTTAGGGTAATAATACGGATCATGGCTTATGCTTTACAAGCTGGTTAACTCATTCACTTCAGAGCAGCTCAGAAAATGCTGTCTGCTTACTTCCACCATAGGAACAACAGTACAGCCTGAGCTCATTTTCAGATCATCCATTTGTAATACCATACAGAAAACAAATGTTCATAACTCTTTAACCATAAGAACTAGACTAAAAATGTAAATGTGAAAGTTGTACAGTAGACACTGATCTTTCCGATTGTGTAAATATTGCTAGTGTGTATCTAAGTCATTATTAAATATTTGCCAAGGAATGTGGGTTACTTTCATTTGACGGAAAGCCCATTTGACTGACAAACATTTTAGTCAGACCAAATGACTGAAACTTCATTTCACTGACACTTCATTTGACTGACAGTTCATTTGACTGACAATTATTACTGGCAGTGTCTAGACCACTGTAAGACAAGTAAAAGGAATATGTCCTTTTCCCCACTGTAGTGCGACCCTGGAGTTAGTATATATAGTTAGGGGGGATGTAGGGGGCACAGCCCCCCACTTAGTTTGGTTTTTCTAAACAATACAAAACAAAAGGCAGACAATATAACATCGAACTAAGTATGGGAAGGCTACACCCCCCCCACACCCCCCTAACTATATATACTAACTCCAAGGTCGCACTACAGTGGGGAAAAGGACGTATTCCTTTTACTTGCCTTACAGTGCTCTAGACACTGCCAGTACTAATTGTCAGTCAAATGAACTGTCTGTCAAATGAAGTGTCAGTCAAATGAAGCTTCAGTCATTTGGTCTCAGTCAAACGAGTGTCAGTCAAATGAGTTTTCAGTCAAATGAAAGTAACTCGGAATACTTATGTTATGCATATTTTTTTACCTTTTTGGTAAAACATTTTTTGGTGAATGCACCATGTAGACCAATGCAATTTGTAATTAATTTGCCTGTGTAAATGTCAGCTTTAAAATGTTACCTTTTCCATTAGTGTGTGATGCTCCTTTACTGAGATATTCACAGAAATATGATTCATATTATATTTCTCATAATCTGACAATTAAACAAAGCTTAACAGACAGAGACTACATATCAGTATACAAGTTGCGTGGCTCAATGTCAGCTTCTAAATGATACATCATGTGTGCTGTCACCATGCTCCCTCACAAAGATATGAGCATAATAATGTGAAATCTCCCAATTCCCATAATGCAACAAGCCGAATATTGGATTGATGCCCTTCTCATAGATAAGAGGCAATTTTTGCAGAAACTGTTTGTTTGTCCTTCTGTGAATATTACACTTCACCCCTGACCTTGCCTTATTTCCTTGCACACATATTCACAGAAATATGGCAAAATATTAATTTTCATAATCCTGCAAGCTTACAGACTGTGATATCTGTCTATGTATGATACTCACAATTCATATTATTACATGAAGTTGTACGTTTTGATAATGGCTTTGAAGGGATACCTCACTCATCACCTTGTCATCTTTCCTAGCAGATTTACTTACCAAAATATGAAAAAATATGATAATTTTCATAACTTAAGTCATAAACAAACTGTAATATCTATGCATGTGTACAGCATACAGATAAGAGCACTTTTACTATCTTTTAAGTAATAACACTGTCTACAAAAAGTAGGTCTTACTCAACATGTTGGCACCTTCTCTACCAGAGTTATTCACCAAAATATGAAAAAAATAAATTTCATAACCTAATTCCTAAACAAACTCTGATACAGTGGATATAAATGTTTACACACCCCTGTTAAAATGCCAGGTTTTTGTGATATAAAAAACGAGACCACAATAAATCATTTCAAAACTTTTCCCACCTTTAATGTGACCTATAACCTCTACAATTCAATTGAAAAACAAATAAATCTGTTAGGGGAAAAATATAAAAATAAAAAAAACATAGAATAAGCTGGTTGCATAAGTGTGCACACCCTTTAACTAATTCTTTGTTGAAGCACCTTTTGATTTAATTACAGCATTCAGTCTTCTTGAGAAGAACTTTTTTTATTTGTTATATTTTTCCCCTAACAAATTTGTTTGTTTCTCAATTGAATTGTTCAGGTTATGGGTCACATTAAAGGTGGGAAAAGTTTTGAAATTATTTATTGTGGTCTCATTTTTATATCACAAAAACCTTGCATTTTAACAGGGATGTGCAATTTTTTTTATATCCACTGCATCTGTACATAGCAGAACACTATAGACTGAATGTGTGATACAGAAATCTTTTATGTGGTACAATGTTCAGTTGCAGCAATTCACAAAAATATGAATTGTATAACCACAATGGATGCCTTCATTTGTATCTTACAGTACAAACAATTGGGAAAAATAGACACATTAACTTTTGTTGTGTATCTTAATTTTCCCTGCAAAGAGACAAAAGAAAGAAACGGGGGGAAAGACTTCTGCATGACTCCACATATACAGAACCCAAAATGTGTCATGTGCATTCATCAGTGTGATAACGACTTTAAGTAATACGAATAACAGCGGCAGCTGCATAAAGGTTTTACCTGACAAGTGATAATGACTCAGTGTTATAATGTAACTGCACGTATAGTATATTAGTAATGTGATAATGACTTACATTTCATTACTGAAAGGTTTTGCATGTTCAAACAAAGGTGATAATTGCGGCACATAAGCTGTTGAGCAGACATTTACTACATTCCTGGTGCAGGTGTAATGTAAGACTGAGTCATTACCATCTCTCAGTAAAAGTAGTATAACATTTGTATCACTGAGCCCTTTCTCTACTTAAATTCTGCACATGCTTGACTATATGAATTGGTAATACTGTAATGGAACGAGATGCAAGTAATTGGAATGAATGAACTTTATCTGTTAATTACCCAGAACTGTGCCAAATAGGTGCCCGTCTCTCCTTTATGGGCCACATTTTCTTGTACTTTTTAGAATGACCACTAACGCTGTAGTTAGCCAGAAATATTGTCCAAAGCATATGATTGCTCCATGCCAGAATTAGTGTGCAAGTATTAACATTTATCTCTCTCTGAGCCATCCCATAAGTCACAAAGGCCGAAATGTTGTCCAAAATATCCGGTTGATTAATGTTGCAATTAGTGTAAAATCAGTAATACCATATATCTCACTAAGCCTTTCCTCTCACCCAAACTGTACACACAAATCGTACACACAAATAACAAAGTCAGAAACATGTAAACTATCTAGCTGATCCATGCCTTCCCCTCACCTTCCTCTCACCCAAACTGTTACGCATGATAAAGTCAGAAATATTGTCCAAAACTGATGGTTGATCCATGCCAGAATTAATTCACTTGCATACCTGAATGCCTCTTCCTTGTCCCTCATGAATTTCTAAGCTCTATAGACATTAACTTCCATTAGCCTGTCCACATGAGGCTACTGATGCAGCTCCTATACCATTCGGATAGCCCTTTAATGAACAAACTCGGCCCATATTATATCCTTAAAGATGGGGCCTGTAAAAATACATGCAGTACTAAAAGATGGGTGTGCACCAATTGCTTGTGTAGTATAGTTATCACTTCCCTCTTGCTATTAACAGTGCTTATCCATGTGTATCTAGATACACTCTTTATTTTTTCTTACTGACTTCTCTTGACATATTCTGATATATGTATGTCAAGGCCTCCATTTATGTAACTGCATAATATTGACGGCACTTCACAACTACCATGTAATCTCTCACTCTAGAAATTTCCTCACAGGGTGCATTACTTTGCTTTTCCTTGCAATAAGTCTGAAGTGCAATGCATTAGATATTTTGTGCAATTTTGTCAAATTCCTTTCTAATCTTGCCTCATCCTTTCTTCCTTCCTGTAAGCTACTCTGTTGTGTATCTTAATTTTCTCTACAAAGAGACAGCATTTTGTCTGGAGCCTGGGAGTAGGAGATAAGCTTGAGGACAATATTAAAAATGCACACTTGTTTGAAAATAGCCAATTCATATGAGATTGCACTGTACATGGGAGATCATCTTTTCCTCTAAAGGTAGTGACCTAATTTTTAAATGGGGAATCATGTGCTTTATCTCCACAGAAAATGCAAATTTAAAGCTTTTATGCAATGTTTTTCTAGACTTCTTTTGTTTGAAATTATATTCCTAATCATTTTATTTGGAATGCTACCCTTGACCTCTGCAGCTATGTTAGAGTTTCACTCACATAACTATTACATTAAATTAGTTCCAACACTGATCATACAGGACCCCTCAAGTAGTAACTCCCCTTTTCTCAAAGTGGACTAGATCTACCTTTACTCTATGAGCTATTTTATGCATCTAAACTGTTTACTCAAGCTACTGTTTGGCTATCTGCTTGGAGATGTGTGACTTCTGTATTAATTTGTAGGACATCATTTCAAATGCCATGCTAAGTCAAAGTAATTCACATCAATAGCTGCATGGTATCTACCAGTAAAATAATTTCATCAGCTAACTCTGACGTGATCTTCCACTTGTGAGTCTATATTGAGTGGGGTGGTATTGCTCTATGGCTTCCATGTACTGAGCAGTTATTTCCTTTATGAAGTAACGTGATCTTCCACTTGCGAGTCTATATTGAGTGAGGTGGTGTTGGTCTATGGCTTCCATGTACTGAGCAGTTATTTCCTTTATGAAGGAACGTGATCTTCCACTTGTGAGTCTATATTGAGTGGGGTGGTGTTGCTCTATGGCTTCCATGTACTGAGCAGTTATTTCCTTTATGAAGGAACATGATCTTCCACTTGTGAGTCTATATTGAGTGGGGTGGTGTTGCTCTATGGCTTCCATGTACTGAGCAGTTATTTCCTTTATGAAGGAACATGATCTTCCACTTGTGAGTCTATATTGAGTGGGGTGGTGTTGCTCTATGGCTTCCATGTACTGAGCAGTTATTTTCTTTATGAAGGAACATGAACTTCCACTTGTGAGTCTATATTGAGTGGGGTGGTGTTGCACTATGGCTTCCATGTACTGAGCAGTTATTTCCTTTATGAAGGAATGTGATCTTCCACTTGTGAGTCTATATTGAGTGGGGTGGTGTTGCTCTATGGCTTCCATGTACTGAGCAGTTATTTTCTTTATGAAGGAACATGATCTTCCACTTGTGAGTCTATAATGAGTGGGGTGGTGTTGCTCTATGGCTTCCATGTACTGCACAGTTATTTCCTTTATGAAGGAACGTGAACTTCCACTTGTGAGTCTATATTGAGTGGGGTGGTGTTGCTCTATGGCTTCCATGTACTGAGCAGTTATTTCCTTTATGAAGGAACGTGATCTTCCACTTGTGAGTCTATATTGAGTGGGGTGGTGTTGCTCTATGGCTTCCATGTACTGAGCAGTTATTTCCTTTATGAAGGAACATGATCTTCCACTTGTGAGTCTATATTGAGTGGGGTGGTGTTGCTCTATGGCTTCCATGTACTGAGCAATTATTTCTGTTATGAAGGAACATGATCTTCCACTTGTGAGTCTATATTGAGTGGGGTGGTGTTGCTCTATGGATTCCATGTACTGAGCAGTTAGTTTCTTTATGAAGGCATGTGATCTTCCACTTGTGAGTCTATATTGAGTGGGGTGGTGTTGCTCTATGGCTTCCATGTACTGAGCAGTTATTTCCTTTATGAAGGAACATGATCTTCCACTTGTGAGTCTATATTGAGTGGGGTGGTGTTGCTCTATGGCTTCCATGTACTGAGCAGTTATTTCCTTTATGAAGGAACATGATCTTCCACTTGTGAGTCTATATTGAGTGGGGTGGTGTTGCTCTATGGCTTCCATGTACTGAGCAGTTATTTCCTTTATGAAGGAATGTGATCTTCCACTTGTGAGTCTATATTGAGTGGGGTGGTGTTGCTCTATGGCTTCCATGTACTGAGCAGTTATTTCCTTTATGAAGGAACATGATCTTCCACTTGTGAGTCTATATTGAGTGGGGTGGTGTTGCTCTATGGCTTCCATGTACTGAGCAGTTATTTTCTTTATGAAGGAATGTGATCTTCCACTTGTGAGTCTATAATGAGTGGGGTGGTGTTGCTCTATGGCTTCCATGTACTGCACAGTTATTTCCTTTATGAAGGAACATGATCTTCCACTTGTGAGTCTATATTGAGTGGGGTGGTGTTGCTCTATGGCTTCCATGTACTGAGCAGTTATTTCCTTTATGAAGGAATGTGATCTTCCACTTGTGAGTCTATATTGAGTGGGGTGGTGTTGCTCTATGGCTTCCATGTACTGAGCAGTTATTTCCTTTATGAAGGAAGGAACGTGATCTTCCACTTGTGAGTCTATATTGAGTGGGGTGGTGTTGCTCTATGGCTTCCATGTACTGAGCAGTTATTTCCTTTATGAAGGAACATGATCTTCCACTTGTGAGTCTATATTGAGTGGGGTGGTGTTGCTCTATGGCTTCCATGTACTGATCAGTTATTTTCTTTATGAAGGAACATGAACTTCCACTTGTGAGTCTATATTGAGTGGGGTGGTGTTGCACTATGGCTTCCATGTACTGAGCAGTTATTTCCATTATGAAGGAATGTGATCTTCCACGTGTGAGTCTATATTGAGTGGGGTGGTGTTGCTCTATGGCTTCCATGTACTGAGCAGTTATTTCTGTTATGAAGGAACATGATCTTCCACTTGTGAGTCTATATTGAGTGGGGTGGTGTTGCTCTATGGCTTCCATGTACTGAGCAGTTATTTCCTTTATGAAGGAACATGATCTTCCACTTGTGAGTCTATATTGAGTGGGGTGGTGTTGCTCTATGGCTTCCATGTACTGAGCAGTTATTTCCTTTATGAAGGAACATGATCTTCCACTTGTGAGTCTATATTGAGTGGGGTGGTGTTGCTCTATGGCTTCCATGTACTGAGCAGTTATTTTCTTTATGAAGGAACATGATCTTCCACTTGTGAGCCTATAATGAGTGGGGTGGTGTTGCTCTATGGCTTCCATGTACTGAGCAGTTATTTCCTTTATGAAGGAACATGATCTTCCACTTGTGAGTCTATATTGAGTGGGGTGGTGTTGCTCTATGGCTTCCATGTACTGAGCAGTTATTTCCTTTATGAAGGAACATGATCTTCCACTTGTGAGTCTATATTGAGTGGGGTGGTGTTGCTCTATGGCTTCCACGTACTGCACAGTTATTTCCTTTATGAAGGAACGTGAACTTCCACTTGTGAGTCTATATTGAGTGGGGTGGTGTTGCTCTATGGCTTCCATGTACTGAGCAGTTATTTCCTTTATGAAGGAACATGATCTTCCACTTGTGAGTCTATATTGAGTGGGGTGGTGTTGCTCTATGGCTTCCATGTACTGAGCAGTTATTTTCTTTATGAAGGAACATGATCTTCCACTTGTGAGTCTATATTGAGTGGGGTGGTGTTGCTCTATGGCTTCCATGTACTGAGCAGTTATTTCCTTTATGAAGGAACATGATCTTCCACTTGTGAGTCTATATTGAGTGGGGTGGTGTTGCTCTATGGCTTCCATGTACTGAGCAGTTATTTCCTTTATGAAGGAACATGATCTTCCACTTGTGAGTCTATATTGAGTGGGGTGGTGTTGCTCTATGGCTTCCATGTACTGAGCAGTTATTTCCTTTATGAAGGAACATGATCTTCCACTTGTGAGTCTATATTGAGTGGGGTGGTGTTGCTCTATGGCTTCCATGTACTGAGCAGTTATTTCCTTTATGAAGGAATGTGATCTTCCACTTGTGAGTCTATATTGAGTGGGGTGGTGTTGCTCTATGGCTTCCATGTACTGAGCAGTTATTTCCTTTATGAAGGAACATGATCTTCCACTTGTGAGTCTATATTGAGTGGGGTGGTGTTGCTCTATGGCTTCCATGTACTGAGCAGTTATTTCCTTTATGAAGGAACATGATCTTCCACTTGTGAGTCTATATTGAGTGGGGTGGTGTTGCTCTATGGCTTCCATGTACTGAGCAGTTATTTCCTTTATGAAGGAACATGATCTTCCACTTGTGAGTCTATATTGAGTGGGGTGGTGTTGCTCTATGGCTTCCATGTACTGAGCAGTTATTTCCTTTATGAAGGAACATGATCTTCCACTTGTGAGTCTATATTGAGTGGGGTGGTGTTGCTCTATGGCTTCCATGTACTGAGCAGTTATTTCCTTTATGAAGGAACATGATCTTCCACTTGTGAGTCTATATTGAGTGGGGTGGTGTTGCTCTATGGCTTCCATGTACTGAGCAGTTATTTCCTTTATGAAGGAACATGATCTTCCACTTGTGAGTCTATATTGAGTGGGGTGGTGTTGCTCTATGGCTTCCATGTACTGAGCAGTTATTTCCTTTATGAAGGAACATGATCTTCCACTTGTGAGTCTATATTGAGTGGGGTGGTGTTGCTCTATGGCTTCCATGTACTGAGCAGTTATTTCCTTTATGAAGGAACATGATCTTCCACTTGTGAGTCTATATTGAGTGGGGTGGTGTTGCTCTATGGCTTCCATGTACTGAGCAGTTATTTCCTTTATGAAGGAACATGATCTTCCACTTGTGAGTCTATATTGAGTGGGGTGGTGTTGCTCTATGGCTTCCATGTACTGAGCAGTTATTTCCTTTATGAAGGAACATGATCTTCCACTTGTGAGTCTATATTGAGTGGGGTGGTGTTGCTCTATGGCTTCCATGTACTGAGCAGTTATTTCCTTTATGAAGGAACATGATCTTCCACTTGTGAGTCTATATTGAGTGGGGTGGTGTTGCTCTATGGCTTCCATGTACTGAGCAGTTATTTCCTTTATGAAGGAACATGATCTTCCACTTGTGAGTCTATATTGAGTGGGGTGGTGTTGCTCTATGGCTTCCATGTACTGAGCAGTTATTTCTGTTATGAAGGAACATGATCTTCCACTTGTGAGTCTATATTGAGTGGGGTGGTGTTGCTCTATGGCTTCCATGTACTGAGCAGTTATTTCCTTTATGAAGGAACATGATCTTCCACTTGTGAGTCTATATTGAGTGGGGTGGTGTTGCTCTATGGCTTCCATGTACTGAGCAGTTATTTCCTTTATGAAGGAACATGATCTTCCACTTGTGAGTCTATATTGAGTGGGGTGGTGTTGCTCTATGGCTTCCATGTACTGAGCAGTTATTTCCTTTATGAAGGAACATGATCTTCCACTTGTGAGTCTATATTGAGTGGGGTGGTGTTGCTCTATGGCTTCCATGTACTGAGCAGTTATTTCCTTTATGAAGGAACATGATCTTCCACTTGTGAGTCTATATTGAGTGGGGTGGTGTTGCTCTATGGCTTCCATGTACTGAGCAGTTATTTCCTTTATGAAGGAACATGATCTTCCACTTGTGAGTCTATATTGAGTGGGGTGGTGTTGCTCTATGGCTTCCATGTACTGAGCAGTTATTTCCTTTATGAAGGAATGTGATCTTCCACTTGTGAGTCTATATTGAGTGGGGTGGTGTTGCTCTATGGCTTCCATGTACTGAGCAGTTATTTCCTTTATGAAGGAACATGATCTTCCACTTGTGAGTCTATATTGAGTGGGGTGGTGTTGCTCTATGGCTTCCATGTACTGAGCAGTTATTTCCTTTATGAAGGAACATGATCTTCCACTTGTGAGTCTATATTGAGTGGGGTGGTGTTGCTCTATGGCTTCCATGTACTGAGCAGTTATTTCCTTTATGAAGGAACGTGATCTTCCACTTGTGAGTCTATATTGAGTGGGGTGGTGTTGCTCTATGGCTTCCATGTACTGAGCAGTTATTTCCTTTATGAAGGAACATGATCTTCCACTTGTGAGTCTATATTGAGTGGGGTGGTGTTGCTCTATGGCTTCCATGTACTGAGCAGTTATTTCCTTTATGAAGGAATGTGATCTTCCACTTGTGAGTCTATATTGAGTGGGGTGGTGTTGCTCTATGGCTTCCATGTACTGAGCAGTTATTTCCTTTATGAAGGAACATGATCTTCCACTTGTGAGTCTATATTGAGTGGGGTGGTGTTGCTCTATGGCTTCCATGTACTGAGCAGTTATTTCCTTTATGAAGGAACATGATCTTCCACTTGTGAGTCTATATTGAGTGGGGTGGTGTTGCTCTATGGCTTCCATGTACTGAGCAGTTATTTCCTTTATGAAGGAACATGATCTTCCACTTGTGAGTCTATATTGAGTGGGGTGGTGTTGCTCTATGGCTTCCATGTACTGAGCAGTTATTTCCTTTATGAAGGAACATGATCTTCCACTTGTGAGTCTATATTGAGTGGGGTGGTGTTGCTCTATGGCTTCCATGTACTGAGCAGTTATTTCCTTTATGAAGGAACATGATCTTCCACTTGTGAGTCTATATTGAGTGGGGTGGTGTTGCTCTATGGCTTCCATGTACTGAGCAGTTATTTCCATTATGAAGGAATGTGATCTTCCACGTGTGAGTCTATATTGAGTGGGGTGGTGTTGCTCTATGGCTTCCATGTACTGAGCAGTTATTTCCTTTATGAAGGAACATGATCTTCCACTTGTGAGTCTATATTGAGTGGGGTGGTGTTGCTCTATGGCTTCCATGTACTGAGCAGTTATTTCCTTTATGAAGGAACATGATCTTCCACTTGTGAGTCTATATTGAGTGGGGTGGTGTTGCTCTATGGCTTCCATGTACTGAGCAGTTATTTCTGTTATGAAGGAACATGATCTTCCACTTGTGAGTCTATATTGAGTGGGGTGGTGTTGCTCTATGGCTTCCATGTACTGAGCAGTTATTTCCTTTATGAAGGAACATGATCTTCCACTTGTGAGTCTATATTGAGTGGGGTGGTGTTGCTCTATGGCTTCCATGTACTGAGCAGTTATTTCCTTTATGAAGGAACATGATCTTCCACTTGTGAGTCTATATTGAGTGGGGTGGTGTTGCTCTATGGCTTCCATGTACTGAGCAGTTATTTCCTTTATGAAGGAACATGATCTTCCACTTGTGAGTCTATATTGAGTGGGGTGGTGTTGCTCTATGGCTTCCATGTACTGAGCAGTTATTTCCTTTATGAAGGAATGTGATCTTCCACTTGTGAGTCTATATTGAGTGGGGTGGTGTTGCTCTATGGCTTCCATGTACTGAGCAGTTATTTCCTTTATGAAGGAATGTGATCTTCCACTTGTGAGTCTATATTGAGTGGGGTGGTGTTGCTCTATGGCTTCCATGTACTGAGCAGTTATTTCTGTTATGAAGGAACATGATCTTCCACTTGTGAGTCTATATTGAGTGGGGTGGTGTTGCTCTATGGATTCCATGTACTGAGCAGTTATTTTCTTTATGAAGGAACATGATCTTCCACTTATGAGTCTTTAATGAGTGGGGTGGTGTTGCTCTATGGCTTCCATGTACTGATCAGTTATTTTCTTTATGAAGGAACATGAACTTCCACTTGTGAGTCTATATTGAGTGGGGTGGTGTTGCTCTATGGCTTCCATGTACTGAGCAGTTATTTCCTTTATGAAGGAACATGATCTTCCACTTGTGAGTCTATATTGAGTGGGGTGGTGTTGCTCTATGGCTTCCATGTACTGAGCAGTTATTTCCTTTATGAAGGAACATGATCTTCCACTTGTGAGTCTATATTGAGTGGGGTGGTGTTGCTCTATGGCTTCCATGTACTGAGCAGTTATTTTCTTTATGAAGGAACATGATCTTCCACTTGTGAGTCTATATTGAGTGGGGTGGTGTTGCTCTATGGCTTCCATGTACTGAGCAGTTATTTCCTTTATGAAGGAACATGATCTTCCACTTGTGAGTCTATATTGAGTGGGGTGGTGTTGCTCTATGGCTTCCATGTACTGAGCAGTTATTTCTTTATGAAGGAACGTGATCTTCCACTTGTGAGTCTATATTGAGTGGGGTGGTGTTGCTCTATGGCTTCCATGTACTGATCAGTTATTTTCTTTATGAAGGAACATGAACTTCCACTTGTGAGTCTATATTGAGTGGGGTGGTGTTGCACTATGGCTTCCATGTACTGAGCAGTTATTTCCATTATGAAGGAATGTGATCTTCCACGTGTGAGTCTATATTGAGTGGGGTGGTGTTGCTCTATGGCTTCCATGTACTGAGCAGTTATTTCCTTTATGAAGGAACATGATCTTCCACTTGTGAGTCTATATTGAGTGGGGTGGTGTTGCTCTATGGCTTCCATGTACTGAGCAGTTATTTTCTTTATGAAGGAATGTGATCTTCCACTTGTGAGTCTATAATGAGTGGGGTGGTGTTGCTCTATGGCTTCCATGTACTGAGCAGTTATTTCCTTTATGAAGGAACGTGATCTTCCACTTGTGAGTCTATATTGAGTGGGGTGGTGTTGCTCTATGGCTTCCATGTACTGAGCAGTTATTTCCTTTATGAAGGAACATGATCTTCCACTTGTGAGTCTATATTGAGTGGGGTGGTGTTGCTCTATGGCTTCCATGTACTGAGCAATTATTTCTGTTATGAAGGAACATGATCTTCCACTTGTGAGTCTATATTGAGTGGGGTGGTGTTGCTCTATGGCTTCCATGTACTGAGCAGTTATTTCCTTTATGAAGGAATGTGATCTTCCACTTGTGAGTCTATATTGAGTGGGGTGGTGTTGCTCTATGGCTTCCATGTACTGAGCAGTTATTTTCTTTATGAAGGAACATGATCTTCCACTTATGAGTCTATAATGAGTGGGGTGGTGTTGCTCTATGGCTTCCATGTACTGAGCAGTTATTTCCTTTATGAAGGAATGTGATCTTCCACTTGTGAGTCTATATTGAGTGGGGTGGTGTTGCTCTATGGCTTCCATGTACTGAGCAGTTATTTCCTTTATGAAGGAATGTGATCTTCCACTTGTGAGTCTATATTGAGTGGGGTGGTGTTGCTCTATGGCTTCCATGTACTGAGCAGTTATTTCCTTTATGAAGGAATGTGATCTTCCACTTGTGAGTCTATATTGAGTGGGGTGGTGTTGCTCTATGGCTTCCATGTACTGAGCAGTTATTTTCTTTATGAAGGAACATGATCTTCCACTTGTGAGTCTATATTGAGTGGGGTGGTGTTGCTCTATGGCTTCCATGTACTGAGCAGTTATTTCCTTTATGAAGGAATGTGATCTTCCACTTGTGAGTCTATATTGAGTGGGGTGGTGTTGCTCTATGGCTTCCATGTACTGAGCAGTTATTTCCTTTATGAAGGAACATGATCTTCCACTTGTGAGTCTATATTGAGTGGGGTGGTGTTGCTCTATGGCTTCCATGTACTGAGCAGTTATTTTCTTTATGAAGGAATGTGATCTTCCACTTGTGAGTCTATAATGAGTGGGGTGGTGTTGCTCTATGGCTTCCATGTACTGAGCAGTTATTTCCTTTATGAAGGAACATGATCTTCCACTTGTGAGTCTATATTGAGTGGGGTGGTGTTGCTCTATGGCTTCCATGTACTGAGCAGTTATTTCCTTTATGAAGGAATGTGATCTTCCACTTGTGAGTCTATATTGAGTGGGGTGGTGTTGCTCTATGGCTTCCATGTACTGAGCAGTTATTTCCTTTATGATGGATGGAGAGGGCATGATTGCTAGTGACCAGAATTGCCACAGCTGATGGGCTGGTGAGCATGTAGCACCTCAAACAACGAGCCAATGAAATCAGTCAGAGGAGTATAAGTGTGGCTCAGAAAATGATGGCAGATCAGATGCTTACCAAGCATAAGGATGCAGGAAGTGTAGCAAAGAAATAAAATCATTAGATGGTCCGACAAATAGCAAGAGCTGCTACAATATGTCAGCCATCAAGATTCAAAGTATAAAGCAAATAGCTTTCAAGATTCAAAATGTGATGTACATAGCATTCCTTCATTCACTTAGTCATTATTTTTTCTTTCAGTGTCCAGTTATATGCTTCATTCAGTTCAGGACTTTAGGGAAGCAAGACCCTATTGTCACACTCAGAGGGGATGGCCAGTCTATCTGGGAACACATACACACACACACACTCACACACACACACACACACACACACACACACACACACACACACACACACACACACACACACACACAGTCTCTTCTGTTTTCACACACGCATTGACAAGATCATTCTTACTCTCTATCTCAATTACACAAAGTAACGCTATAATGACTTTGGATCAAGTAACACCTAGTCCCACAGTATTACTTTGTTATAAAGAATAACTCCAAGTTCTTGAACCTTTGTAACAACTCCAGTTGTTATACCACACCACTGAGTGTCTCTGGTGAAAGATATGTAGAGTGTGAGGGTCTTACCATATCCATACCTTCTGTCTTTGCAAGTTTAACTTCAGCAACCTGTGTGTCACCCAGTTCAGGAGAAGTTAGACTATGTTCAAAGGCAGTCATATCTCACATTTGTTTCTGAGGAAATGATATGCATAGCTCTCAGTCACTGGTGTTACCACAATATCACATACTATTGCAATATATGAGCCCAGACAACATCTCAGGCAACCGGTGTCCTGCAAATAAATAAATAAATAAACAAACAAATAAATAAATAAAACATGGCAAATGTCTGACATTTTAGTCCTGGAACGAGCATACAGAATAAACTTGCTGTGATCGCAACAAGATGCAGGGAGCACTGCAAGTCAATTTTCTCAAAAAATTAGAATATGACCATCTGGCAAGTCCACACTGAAAAATAGGTTGAGAAGGTAACTGACAAAGTTACTTGTGTTTGTGGAAAGGGGTGCAACAGCATACAATTCCTACTGCCTCAGAGACTGCTCAGTTTTAAGTACAGAGGTGCCATGTGGCGGTACTCTGACTTAATGAGTTAAAATAAAGTACAATGTGCTGTGCAATTATGAAAAAAAACTTGCAAACATGAATGCATGTCAGCACAGTGGTCATAACACAAAAAACATAACTGTAACATTTCATACCTCAGACAGTGAAATATTGTCATGTAACACATAGCTGCTCGTAACAGACAGCTATGAATTACTGTACATCACACACATGCAAATATATTTAAAGGGGAGGGCAAAAATATGTACATATATTTTGTTGTCTAATTAGAACTTATACAGGAAAATATCCATGATATCACGGGATCTTCTTGTTCTACAGTCAAAATGCATATCTGACCATCTCACTCCCCAAATATAAGTATGAACAAGGCTGTGAACTGCAGTTAATAAACAATGACAGACATACCTTAAATTCAGTTTATCAGTGTTATAGTATTTCACATTCATTTTGCAGAGACATTCCACTATGTTCAAAGCTTTATACATAAAACTGTAGTAAAACATCTGCTGTTAGCAGAACATTACCGATAATGGAGATATTCACAGAAATCCAACCAATAAATGCTTTAGTCATGAGCATGTTCAAAATACTTGTAAACATCAGCCAGCAGCTATCTGTACAAGCATTTCCAAATACCCTGATAAAATGTAGCCAGCTATCCCCTGCATGGATTTAAACCCACAGTTAACCAAAATAGATGCTTGTTGGCCTTGTTTTAGTCAGTATTGTTACAGATTCCATAGGATTCCATGGAAATAGCTTCCTTTTCTTGAGTTGCAGTATGGCATTCACTAAGGATTTCGGAAACAGAGTCGGTGTTGTATTTTGCCACATTTAAGTTCTGTTGGGTGCACACGATCTGTTTTGGAATCAAACAGGCATGCGCAGAATCAGTAATTATCCTACACTGAATATGTAAGTACTCAGACTGCTTGCAGTCTTCTGAAATCATGTCAGCAGCTGGTGTACTGATGTCTTCCTTCGGCGTACTCTGTTGTCCAGAACTAGCTTTTGGAATCTGACCTTATGTTTTTTTCTGAACATTTTGTAAACTATTTACTGCTATTCTATCTGTTGAATATGTGTTTTTTTCTGAATACAATGTGTACAGTTATTCTATATAGTTCTAAATATTTTATGCAGCACTGTGCAATTTTTTTCCTCTTACTGACTGCTCTGTACTCTTTAGTTTATACATTGTACATTTTCTGGAGCTTTTCTCCATAGGTCTCTGCTGAAAATAGGTTTTATGTCCATTCAGACTTTCCCAGTTAACATGTAATAAATAAATTTACTTCTTCATAAGAAACTGGGTATTGTGTTTACTATCTAAAAGATTATATATATATATATACATATATATATATATATATATATATATATATATATATATATATATATATATATAGATAGACAGATACAAAGAGAGAGGGAGAGAGAGAGAGAGAGAGCGAGAGAGAGAGAGAGAGAGAGAGCAGTATTTAAACAGTTGTTTTTTTGTTTCAGTGGAAGCAAGCAACCCGACTGTGTTCCACCATTCCACTTACAAATACTATATACCAATTCCAAATGGTCATTTCCGAGATCACTGATGTACTGCAATCTCACACAGAAAAAAAGCTGATATATACAATCAGCTGATTGTTGACTACACATCCTTCAACCACAAGTATGTATTACCTGCACACACGCGCACATGCGTGCGCGCGCGCACACACACACACACACACACACACACACACACACACACACATATATATATATATATATATATATATATATTTTTTTTTTTTTCTGTCAAACATGCACAACATCAGTGCCTGTTTGGTGGACACCATTTGCCCAACAAAAATAAGATGGCCGATATATACAAGAGATCAAGAGTTTCTGGGTAGGGGGATATTCCCTTTCCCTGTGGATTGTACAATCTCTGAGTTAGTATATGTTAGCAGAAGGGGGCCTGGAGATGGGAGGGTGCAGGGAGGCAAAAACACTTGCTGTTGGTTAAGCCCACTCTGGGATAATCCTCAGAGCAAGCACACATCGTGTCAATGTTTTCTGTTTCAGGATTTGTATGTTGATATTTTCAATGTCTACGTTGTGTCTGTTTGATGGAAAATAATATGTCTATATATCTTTTTATTAACAAGGTAGTTCTGAACAGAACTTTTGCACTGCTTTTTTTAGTGTTGCCCTGTACTGAAAAAAAAAACGGCATAGTGGAAATGTGTGTAGGTAATGAGATGTTTTTATTTATATCTGTTACATTTTATTTATTTATTTTTATTTATTTATTTATTTATATTTGTTGACCGGGAGTGTCAGACTGGATGTAGGTCCATTTTCAGCGGAGGCCCAGGGAGAAAAGCTCCACAGTTAAAATAAACAGACAGTAGTTACATTGGATTACATAGCGATTAACAATTTACATAGCAATTACTTACAACATATTTACAGATGAAGAACATAGTACATCAGTAGACAACTCGAAATAGAACTTTATCTGTGAAGTACATAACAGAAATTAACAAATGTTAAAATAAGAAGTTCCTGCTGTATAAGTACTAGGCTTATGAGCATCTGAGCTTGCTATAATCAAGGTAGTTAGTGGAGTGGAAAGAAAGGTAGTGGTTGGATGGGGTGGGTGATATTAGAATGGGAGTTGCAAGGGCATAGCCAGCATGTTTTTTAGGTGCCCTTTTAGTAAAGTTTTGAAATGGGTGCATGATGGTACGGAGGTAATTGTGGGTGGGAGGGAGTTCCATAATTTGGCTATGGTGCAAGAGAATAGTGCTTCACCAGCAGAGTTATTGGCTTTAGTGATCTGCAAGTGATTTTTGTTGTTGGATCTTAGTGGTCTGGTGGTGCGATAGGGTTGGAGTAGATTCTGGAGGGATAGGACATTTAGTGGATGGTTTACTAGTTGTGTGCAAGTGAGAGTTGATACTACTGAAGGAGGTGAGGGAGTTCAAGCCAGCCCAGTTCAGCAAGTGAGAGACAGTGGTGACTACGGCAGGATGCCCCTGTGGCTAATTTGGCAATTTTGTTGTAGCAGGTCTCTAGCTTGTTTAAATTGCATTGCCTTAGGTTGGTATATATTGGAGAGGCATAAAGTAGGGTGGAGATAAGGTGGGAATTTGCTATTGAAATCTTTGCTGCTTTGGTGAGAAGATGCTTATTTCTGTATAACGCTCCTAGTTTTTTGTGGACTTTTTTATGGTCATGGATATGTGAATGTCAAATTTTAGTTTATTGTCTATTTCCACTCCTAGCAATTTGGTGTGTTCAGTTGGGTATATAGTGGTGTTGTCTTTTGCTGTGATGTTAAAGTGAGAGTTGTTTTGAGTATGTTTGGTGGGATGGAAGATGAGTAGTTTAGTTTTGTTTGGGCTGAGTATTAATTGGGCATCGGATAACCAAGTTTCAACAGAGGAAAAGTCTTCCTGTGTGACTTTTTGCAGTTTGGGTAGGGACTGGGCTGAGCAGATGATGGTCGAGTCATCTGCGTATTGTATGAGTGCGCCATGTGTGGTGGCAGAGGCTAGATTATTTGTGAAAACAGAGAAGAGTAGGGGTCCAAGGATGGATCCTTGGGGAACCCCTATGGAGACAGGTAGTTGGGGAGATATGTCATTCTGCCATACAATGGATTGTTGGCGGTCAGACAGGTAACTCTGAAACTAGTTGGTGACTGATTGTGAGAAGGATAGGTTATTGAGGACAGAGATAAGTTGTTTGTGTGGGACCATGTCAAATGCTTTAGATAGGACTAGGAAAGAAGCAGAGGAGAGATAGCCATTGTTTTTATGCTGAAGGATAGTGTTAGTAAAGGAGAGTAAGGCAGTGGTGGTGCTATGGTTTGGTCGGAAACCATGCTGAGTATTGGAAAGGAGGTTGTTAGTAAGGAGGTAGTCTGAGACCTGAGAGTGTATGCATCTCTTCAGTAATTTGGAGAGTGGAGAGAGAATAGCTATGGGGTTTGGTAATTGGTTAGTTCTGTGGTGGGTCCGCCTTTGTGGAGGGGAATTATATGTGATACTTTCCACAGTGTGGGAACATAACTTTCTGACAGAGATCTGTTAATCAAGATGGATACTGGGTAGGCCAGAGCATCAGCTGAGATTTGTAGGTATTCACTTGGGAGGTTGTCTGCTGCTAATTTGGTGGGTTTAAGTTTAGTTAAGAGTTTTTTTATGTTGGAGGTAGGTACAGGAGAGAAAGAGAAAGCAGTGGGGAGATTAGTAGTTGAAGGTGTGGGTTGGAGGGGAGGGGGGTTGTGTTGTTTAGCTAGTGATAGTATGGTTTGTGTGAAGTGTGTGTTGAATGAGGTAGCAATATTTTCTGAGGAGTGAGGGATGTTAGGAGGAGGGGTACTGACTTTACCTGGGTGGAGGATGGAGTTTATGGAGGGCCAGAATTGTTTGGGGCTGTGTTCGGAGGAGTCTAGGGCAGACTGGTAGTATTGGAATTTGTCCTGTTTTATTAGCTTTTTGATTCTTTTGTGTAGTTCTAGGAATTTCTGTCTAGTTGAGGGGGTCTTGGTTTTGCGCCAGTGCTCCCAGGCTTTATCCCTGTTTTTAATTTCTGACTTAGTGGTTTTCTGTAGCCATGGGGAGGGTTGTGCTTTGATTCTGGAAAGTCTTATGAGGGCATGGTAATTAAGGATGCTCAGGAAGGTAGTATTAAAAAATTCAACTGCGTCATCAAGACTGAGGTACTTTAGAGGATGCCAGTTACATTCTTTGAGGGATGAGATGAATGTGAGTGGGTTAAAGTTTATTTTTTTACGTATCTGACGGTAGATGACAGGTTTAGCTTGGTATAGGTATTTTTTCAGTAGGAATGTTGGGAAGTGATCACTGAGGCTATCTGATAAGCAGCCTGTTATATATGACTGGGGGCTCTTACTGACTAGTATCCAATTCAGGGTAGTGTGCTTGCTGGAGTTTTTATTTATCCTGGTTGGTGCCTGGACTAGTTGGGTGAAGCCATGAAGGTTTACATGATGGGGTGGATGGTTGCCGGAACAGGATTGCCAGTTAATATTGAAATCCCCTAAAATGATAGTTTCTTGGGGGAGATGGTGGGTAGACCAGCTGAGGAGGTTTTCTAGTGGAGGGATGTTTTGGCCAGGTGGGAAGTAGCATCCAATTATGTTGATGGTTTTGTTTTGGTTTATTTTGAGGTTGGTATATATTATTTCTTCATTGCCTATTTGTGGAGCTGATGATTTTAAGATCTGGATGTTTAGATGCTGTTTAAATATTATAGCTACACCGCCTCCTTTCTTGTTTAGCCGGTCTACTCTTAGTATGCCATAACCTGTAGGGAGTATTTGCTCACTGGTAATGTGAGGTTTTAGCCAGGTTTCTGTCAGGATGACTATATCTGGGGAGTACAAGTCTATGGTGGCATGGAATTCATGGACTTTGTTGGATATACTTCTAATATTTAGGCTTAGTAGAAGGAAGTCATTTGGCTTTCTATTGGCTGTAATATGGGAGAAGTTGTGGTTTCTAGTCTGATTATGAGGATTGGGGTTGGAGATGGTAGGGCCAGGGTTGGGGTGGATATCTCCAGTTAGGGCTAGTTTTGATATGCATGAGGTTATTAGTTTTCTCAGTTTTTGAATGTGTTTGTTTATAAGGGAAACTTTATGATTGTGCTCTTTGGGTAATAGGTATGGTGGGAGGGTTACTATGTTAAGTTGTAGGGATGCTTTATGTTTGAGTAATATAGTTGGTAGAATATGTGGGGGGTGCATAGGGATGGTTCTTGAGTTGGTGAGAGGGGAGCTGAGTGAGGGTGAGACATGAGTGGTGGTGTGAGTAGTAGTACAGTGGTAGTGGTTGAGTGCGGGAATGATAGAGCTTTGGTAGGATGTAAGATATGCAAGGAGAGTGCATGCAGTGAGCATAGATAAGGTATGCTTGTACATGTTAGTTGAGGAGTTGTGATAGTAGTGGGAAGATGGAGGAGGTAGTGTTGGGTTAGCGCTGTGGTTGGCTACCGGAAAGTTGGGAGGGGTTTGTGAGTGTAATAAAGGTGGGATCACTGGGGGCGGGAGGAAATAGGGGGCAGGGTGGGGAGCGAAGCGGGTAGAGACCCTGTTAGTTGCTCTTATGAGGGGGCAGAAACAATCAGGTAACAGAGTTAACTGATGAATGAACATATGATAGTGACAAGGGTGGTTGTAGTTTTAAAAATGGTGCCTGCCACAGGTAATATTTATCAACTTTGGGATTGTTTTAAGGTAATAAACAGGGAAGGAGGAGGGGAGAACAAGGGTGTGAGCAGGCAGTTCTTTGTACTGCTGCTAATGAGTGAAAGCAAAGACAAGTTAGTGTTTGAGAAACAATCACAATTGACCAAGGACTGCTCTGAAACTGTAAATCATTTCTTAACCATTTTCAGGTGGAAAAACAGGATAACCTTGTATCAGTAGGCCACTGTGGTCTCAGCTTATATTAACAAACACACAGTATTGATCAGATTATGGATACTATCTGCTAACAGAAGGGAATAAGAGAGAAAGTGGAAGATGAGTGTGTGTGTGTGTGTGTGTGGGGGGGGCTGTTTACAAGCCAAAGCAGAGTGCTCTCCAGGGGAAAATGAATATTGGCTCAAACAGGTAGATACATACTCAAAGTTAACTTTAGTTGTTTGCATGTTGGCATGTGTTGCTTTATAATCGCCTGTTCCTTGTGAAGAGAATACATCTGAAGAACAGGCTGTTCTGTTCTTGAATGTGTACTGCCAAATGTTGTGCAACATTCTGTTAAACAGCTAATCTGATTAAAATGCGCTTCAAAAATTGAGCAGTTTACATGAGCAGGTGCAAAGGAAAATGAGGAAGCAGAAAATGACTTGCAGGCCAGGCTGTGCACCTCACTCTCTGATGGTGATGATGGGGGTCAAAATTAAATGGAAAGGAAGGTAGGGGAGGTCCGACTGATTTATTTCTGGAGTATACGGAGCTGTTATGGCAGCTTAGATGTGATGCTACACATACAGATGGCCTTAATGACATGGTATCTATTGCTGTTTTTTTCTAAAACTAAAAGCTGAATTTCATATTTAGTGCTTCATTAATGTTGCTTTTATGGTCTTTTAAGTATGCCTACGTTTCACAATGTATTTTGAACGCAATGACATTTTAAAATATGGACCTCTATGTACTATGTTAGTTGTTGCTAGCCTCAAAAGCATGTGTTTCTAATCTTATTTTATCTTAGACTTTAATTTTAGTGTTAGGAAAATGATTGAAAGGTACATTAGCCTATCATTTTAATAGTTTGTAACATGTGATAGGATACGTGAATTATTTAATGGAGTGTTTTACATTTTTGCTGTTATTCTGATGAAGTCTTGAGGCGAACTCTCAACGAAAATGCTCAATAAATTTGTGGAAGTGGTTGCCATTTGTGTGTTTCCTTGCTTAAGTGGATTTTATTGGTCTTATTTTTGGCTTGGTTTCAGTGTTTGGATGGAGCAGGAAGCCGTGATGGACGCAACCGATATGGTTCCTGTACAGGCATTGACCACATCTATTGGGAACTTGTCAGCGCTGATTGAAGTGCTGACTAAACAACATTCTGGACTGGGGAGGAATTTGTCTGCATTTTTTACTACTTTTGGAACTGTTGGCACCTTATCTCAAGTGCAGATGAGTCGCAAGCTTCTTCTATTCCCCCAGGGCAGAGAAGCCCTATTTCTACATCGTCATGATAAACCAATTCAGCTATTGGATATGAAACAGAATGAGGCAGCAACAACAGCATGGTCTACAATGGGTCAGAAATGCAGTCTCCGTTTTCTTTGTCCAAATCGATTAGAGACGGTTCCCAGTGTGAATTCAGGGACCCTAATGTTAGAGTAAACCTCGGCACCTTGGATGAGCTGCTAAAAAACTTTGAGGGTGAAGTTTTAAAATTACACAAATTACAGATGGAAAACTGTTACTTGAGAGAATATCTGCACAGAGAACAAGTGCCCAAGGGACTGCGGACATGGAGGTTTCCTACAGGAACTGTTTATGGTTCCGATTTACATAAAGAACTCTTAGCCATGTTTAATCAGCATGGTTGTGAACTGCTTGAAGCTCTGATCAGGGACAATGACAAAAGAATGAACATTTTAAAAGTGAAGGTTGATGCTTTTAATGACTGTTTGCAAAATGAGTTGGTTTTTAAGTCCAAGATTAATGAATAGAGAGCAGTTTTTGTGAATGTAGACAAAGTTATGGCAGGTAACAAAAACAAAAAGGGTAAGAAGTTAGAGAGAGATAAAACTGATTATGAAGGAGGGAAAGTGTACCCCTTACCCAAAAGTAATGCGCAAAGGTTATATGACAGGGAAAGTAACAACTACTCTATTGTTGACCCTGAGGTGAATAAAGACAATGTCAGTGATTCTGGTGAACAAGCTGCCCCTTTAGGAGTTCCCCTGAGGAGGTCAGAGGCGCCTCCAGAATCAGAGATAACAGCATTACAACCAGGGGACAGTGAACAATGGGAATTATTTAGACCCATACTCCAACAGGGGTAGGCCATACAGGAGGCGTGGGAGGGGGGCTACGAATCAATGGTAATAGAAAGTATTGCCAATGAGTGTAACATCATCATCAATAAACATGGTGACTTCAAGATTTACAACTTTAGCAAAGTGGATATTAATCAACAATGGTCCAATTTATTTCAAAAAGGTCTGAAGTTTGTACCAGCAAAAAAACCTAGAGTTGAAAGTTCATTACTTGAATTAAAATTGTATGTTAGGAGATTGAATTTCAGACTTTATTTCAACAATGAATGCCAGGACAGAAGGATTGTTGGGTGTAAAAAAACTAGTACATTCAACCCATCCTTACACCCCACATTACATGTATTTGAGAGCTTATGTATGGGGCAGATTAGGAAGTTTCATAGTACTAAAAATGATGGCTTCACACCAAATTTGACATTAGACGAAGTCAAATTATTGAACGAAATTATTAACAAAAACTCCATCAGGGTGATGAAACCTGATAAGGGTGGGGGGATAGTTATTATGAACCAACAAACCTATATAGACAAAATGCTGTCACATCTTTTCAGTGAGTTGTATGAAGAAGCATCTGTTAACGAATTAAACATCACATATAGGAATATTGACATCACTTTGAATGATTTATTATTGAATAATCAAATTACTATTAATGGACTTTATTTTCTCATGCAAAAAAATCCTTGCACCCCTACGATTTTCAGTATTCCGAAAATACATAAAAGGTTAGTTGACCCCCCCCCCCCCCCCCCCGCTTAGGCCAATAGTGGATGCAAAGGCATCAAAAAACTATAATCTAGCAAAGTTTATTGATTTTCATCTTAAGCATGCATTGAATAAATATCCACATGTGTTTAAAGATTCTTGGGATTGTCTTAAAAAAATAAGATGTGACCTGTATTCTGATAACCTCACATTTATAACAATGGACATCAAGGACTTGTTCACAGTTATCCCTCATGAAGAAGATATCATGATGTTTTATGACTTTCTCTGTACAAACACCTCACACAGTCATTCGAGGGTACTTACGTTTAGAACCTTAATGGAACTTATTCTTCATAACAATTTTATTATATTTGAGAACCAGTTGTTTAAGCAGAGAGTGGGGGTTGCAGTGGGGGTGGCCTGCACCTCCCTTTTTGCTAACATTGTTTTGGCCCAATGGGAGACAACTATGGTATTTAATTGTGAGTGATTGCAGCACTGTAGATTCTGTGGTAGGTACCTGGACGATATATTGATATTTTGGGATGGTTCACGTGGACAGCTTGATGATTTCCTTGGTTTTTTTGGAATTCTAGTACTGTCTTTTTTTTACACTTACTATGGAGGTTAATTCGGAAGGTATTCACTTCCTTGACATCTCTATCCACAAATACAGAATTAACCACAGTTTTTTCTCATCTTTGTTCAGGAAACTCACCTATTCAAATGCCTTACTACATTTTGATAGTTGCTACTCTGCACACCAAAAGAAACCTTTTGTGAAAGGACAGGGGGTTAGATTGGCAAGAACGGTGAGTGAATATACAACGTTCATTGATGAGATGGGAAAACTGAGGATGATGCTCATTCGGCGGGGATACCCCTGTGAATTTGTTGACCCATATTGGATGAGGTTAAGGCAAAAAGATTAAGTAGGCACTTTGTCCCCTTATTAGGGGCATTACAAGATTCAAATATAATAGGTGACTATGTAACAAGGATGGATACTCAGGAAGGGGGAACTAATTCCTTCACAGATGCTATGGTTTTAACTTTTAGTCCCCTATTTTACAACATTAGGGATATTTTTTACAACTGGACCCTACTAACAAGCGATATTAATTGTAAAATGAAAGTAGGTGAAAAACCATATATTGTGTATAAAAGAGACTCATGCATAAAGAATTTGTTGGAAAGGGTCAGGTCACATGAGATAAAAGGACACATGAACAAATGTGGACATTGTCCACAGTGCCTGTTTATTATTGAAAGTGACACTATATATATATATATATATATATATATATATATATATATATAAGTGGTTATGGCAATGTTCACTAGAAACAGAAACTTAATTGGTTTAGTAAATGTTTAGTATACATAGCCATCTGTCAGGTATGGGGCCAGTTCTATATAGGGTTTGGCTTCATTGGCCTGAAATTGTCCATTAAAATGACTTCAAATGTAAACGTCATGGGCAATCAGAATTGCCATATTAATAGTCTGAACAAATGCATATATCAGCATCTATATGATATAAGGAAGGGTAATTTGAATAATGCCAAACCAGGTGAGACAGGAAAAGTTGCAAATGAATACTAAACTTTATTTGATAACAGTTAAGCGCTTTCTTCTCCTTCAAGAGACTTCATCAGAACAAATTTCACTTTGAACCCAACCCTTAAATACCCTTAGTTAATGATGTCACATAATTAGATAATTGCACCTTAAAAACACACTACATAATTTGTGTAAATAAATTTAATAAATAAATAAATAAAACACTCACATTTGTATACATACAAATATTTGACTAACATTTTAAAATGTTTTAAAAACATCTCATATATTTATGCCCTATAAGAAAATCCAAACCGTCTAACCCATTATATATTTAATTTTAAAATACATGCAATGTTAACTGCCTCATTTAATCCAGGATATTGAGTAGCATCCAACCTTAACTGCCATCTCAATTCACTGGCATCCAAATGTAAATCTACTATTTTACCATGAGGGTCCTTTTCTATATGATCAATAGCCAAAAACTTAAATGAGTGTGTCCCATTGTCTTTAATATGTCTAAATAAGGCATTGGTAATTTTTCTTTTCTTTATGTCATAAAGATGTTCACTGATATGTGTCTTGAATGTTCTAGAGGTCTTTCCTACATAAAATGCCAAACATTTTTGACATTTGGCTAAATAAACCACATTAACACTGCTACAATTATAGTGCCCTCTAATGTAAATAGGATTATTTTTGTTCAATTTAAACTGCTCTCCTGTTTCCAGAATGTGGCAACAGTAATTACACTTTCCACATTTAGTATTGCCTTTAGCTTTATTTGAAAGGCCATGTGCATTTTCATTATTATGCTCAAACATATTTTTAAGGGACCTATCCTTCCTAAATGCAATTCTGGGGGGACACTTTCCAACTTTGGTCCCAACATTCAGGTCAAAACCCAAGATTTCACAATTGTTAACAAGCACCTGGGTTATACCTGCAGAATCCAGGTTAAAAGTAGTAATAAACCTGAACCCAGCTTCATTCTCCCTAAATCTATAATTAACAACCTGTTGAATTTGTGGCCTGAGAGGCCCACCCAAAATTGTTATATAAATATCTTTACACTATCACTTCCTTAGATAATTCCTCCAACAAATTTTTTATTTTTTTTTTTTATTTTTATTTATTTAACATTTGTTGACCGGGAAAGTCCGACTAGGTTCCACAGATCCAGTTTTCAGCAGAGGCCCGGGGAGAAATGCTCCAGAAATGCTCCAAATCTGGTGGATGGCCCCTTTTAATAAACATGTTGACTATAAAACCAATTTCATCATGAAAATGCTTATCATGACTGACCATCCTAGCAGCCCTTACCAATTGGCCTTTAATTGTTGCTCTTTTTTGATGTGAAGGATGCCAACTTCCAAATTCTAAATAGGAATTTGAAAAAGTTGGCTTTCTGTATATCTTGGAATATAGGAGACCATTAACCCTATCAGCATTCAGCTCTATATCTAAATATGTGATTTGTTCTTCACTAAAACAGTAGGTAAATTTTAAGAACTCCACTGTGTTATTCATAATTAATTAATAGTTCTTGTTGAGTACCCCTCCACAACAAAAAAAGATCATCCAGAAATCTAGCGTAATGTAAATGTTTTGACCAAAAACTACTATTCATTAAAAATTCCTGTTCCCGGTATGACATTACAAAATTTGCAAATATGAGAGCACAGGCAGCCCCCATGGCTACCCCAGTGACCTGTTTGAAGTATTGCCCTTCAAAATGTATATAATTATTATTTAAAACCAATGCAATCAGGGCAGTAATCTTATTAATAGTATCCTGGTCATACATTCTAGTTTTTGTTAACTGAACTTCCAACCATGTTACACCTTCAAAATGTGGTATAATAGTAAACAAATTAACAACATCCACAGTCACCATAATCAACCCAGGCTCCCATTTTATTTAATTCAATTTCTTTAGGAAATGCCACAAATCCCTAGTAATGTATTTGAATGTTTGTAAGCCTTTCTTTAAGCAATGATAAATATATTTGTATTGAAGGTCAGCAGGACGAAGACAGAATATATGTGTGTGAATGAGAGGGAGAATAGAGGGATGGTGAGGATGTAAGGAGTAGAGGTGGCGAAGGTGGATGAGTTTAAATACTTGGGGTCAATAGTTCAGAGTAACGGTGAGTGTGGAAGAGAGGTGAAGAAGAGAGTACAGGCAGGATGGAGTGGGTGGAGAAGAGTGTCAGGAGTGATTTGTGACAGATGAGTTCCAGTAAGAGTGAAAGGGAAGGTCTACAAGAGGGTATTGAGACCAGCTATGTTATATGGATTGGAGACAGTGGCACTGACAAAAAGGCAGGAGTCTGAGCTGGATGTGGCAGAGTTAAAGATGTTAAGATTTGCACGGGGTGTGACGAGGGTAGATAGGATTAGGAATAAGTATGAAATACTCGGTAGTATGGGTCAATAAAGGCTGTCTTCCATATAATATTGCTGTATTCACCACAACCAGAAACTCCAGAATTCAACTATATCCTTTTTATTGTACACTCGACAAAGACAGATTTAGCGTTTTCATCTCCAAAAACCGGAGACCTCATCAGAATCTGAATTCTGGAGTTTCTGGTTGTGGTGAATACAGCAATATTATATGGAAGACAGCCTTTATTGACCCATACTACCGAGTATTTCACATTTTCGTTGTCAATTTATGAATGGTTATTAGAAATAAGTATATTAGAGGGTTAGCCCAGGTTGGAAGGTTTGGAGACAAAGCCAGAGAGGCAAAATTATGTTGTGAGTCTATATTGAGTGGGATGGTGTTGCTCTACGGCTTCCATGTACTGAGCAGTTATTTTCTTTATGAAGGAACATGATCTTCCACTTATGAGTCTTTAATGAGTGGGGTGGTGTTGCTCTATGGCTTCCATGTACTGATCAGTTATTTTCTTTATGAAGGAACATGAACTTCCACTTTCGAGTCTATATTGAGTGGGGTGGTGTTGCACTATGGCTTCCATGTACTGAGCAGTTATTTCCATTAAGAAGGAATGTGATCTTCCATGTGTGAGTCTATATTGAGTGGGGTGGTGTTGCTCTACAGCTTCCATGTACTGAGCAGTTATTTCCTTTATGAAAGAACATGATCTTCCACTTGTGAGTCTATATTGAGTGGGGTGGTGTTGCCCTATGGCTTCCATGTACTGAGCAGTTAGTTTCTTTATGAAGGCATGTGATCTTCCACTTGTGAGTCTATATTGAGTGGGGTGGTGTTGCTCTATGGCTTCCACGTACTGCACAGTTATTTCCTTTAAGAAGGAACATGAACTTCCACTTCTGACTCTATATTGAGTGGGTGGTGTTGTTCTATGGCTTCCATGTACTGAGCAGTTATTTCCGTTATGAAGGAACATGATCTTCCACTAGTGAGTCTATAATGAGTGGGGTGGTGTTGCTCTATGGCTTCCATGTACTGATCAGTTATTTTCTTTATGAAGGAACATGAACTTCCACTTGTGAGTCTATATTGAGTGGGGTGGTGTTGCACTATGGCTTCCATGTACTGAGCAGTTATTTCCATTATGAAGGAATGTGATCTTCCATGTGTGAGTCTATATTGAGTGGGGTGGTGTTGCTCTATGGCTTCCATATACTGAGCAGTTATTTCCTTTATGAAGGAACATGATCTTCCACTTGTGAGTCTATATTGAGTGGGGTAGTGTTGCTCTATGGCTTCCATGTACTGAGCAGTTATTTTCTTTATGATGGCAGGTGATCTTCCACTTGTGAGTCTATATTGAGCGGGGTGGTGTTGCTCTATGGCTTCCACGTACGGAACAGTTATTTCCTTTATGAAGAAACGTGAACTTCCACTTGTTTGTCTATATTGAGTGGGGTGGTGTTACTCTATGGCTTCCATGTACTGAGCAGTTATTTCCTTTATGAAGGAATGTTATCTTCCACTTTTGAGTCTATATTGAGTGGGGTGGTGTTGCTCTATGGCTTCCATGTACTGAGCAGATATTTTCTTTATGAAGGAATGTGATCTTTCACTTGTGAGTCTATATTGAGTGGGTTGGTGTTGCTTTATGGCTTCCATGTACTGAGCAGTTATTTTCTTTATGAAGGAACGTGATCTTTCACTTGTGAGTCTATATTGAGTGGGGTGGTGTTGCTCTATGGCTTCCATGTACTGAGCAGATATTTTCTTTATGAAGGAACGTGATCTTTCACTTGTGAGTCTATATTGAGTGGGGTGGTGTTGCTTTATGGCTTCCATGTACTGAGCAGTTATTTCCTTTATGAAGGAACGTGATCTTCCACTTGTGAGTCTATATTGAGTGGGGTTGTGTTGCACTATGGCTTCCATGTACTGATAGTGTGTGTCACTGTTAGAGAGAGGCACAGTATACTAACCTCGAAAAAGGGCATAGCAAAATAAATTTAAAATGTGTGGTGAAAGCCAAACACATTCTGGCTAGGCTTATAAATGCCCTAGGGCAGATAGCCTAGTATGAACCTATGAACCTATGAGCAGTTATTTTCTTTATGAAGGAACATGATCTTCCACTTGTGAGTCTATATTGCGTGGGGTGGTGTTGTTCTATGGCTTCCATGTACTGAGCAGTTATTTCCATTATGAAGGAACATGATCTTCCACTTGTGAGTCTATATTGAGTGGGGTGGTGTTGCTCTATGGCTTCCATGTACTGAGCAGTTATTTTCTTTATGAAGGAACGTGATCTTCCACATATGAGTCTATAATGAGTGGGGTGCTGTTCCTCTATGGCTTCCATGTACTTATCAGTTATTTTCTTTATGAAGGAATATGAACTTCCACTTGTGAGTCTATATTGAGTGGGGTGGTGTTGCACTATGGCTTCCATGTACTGAGCAGTTATTTCCATTATGAAGGAATGTGATCTTCCATGTGTGAGTCTATATTGAGTGGGGTGGTGTTGCTCTATGGCTTCCATGTACTGAGCAGTTATTTCCTTTATGAAGGAACATGATCTTCCACTTGTGAGTCTATATTGAGTGGGGTGGTGTTGCTCTATGGCTTCCATGTACTGAGCAGTTATTTTCTTTATGAAGGCATGTGATCTTCCACTTGTGAGTCTATAATGAGTGGGGTGGTGTTGCTCTATGGCTTCCACGTACTGCACAGTTATTTCCTTTAAGAAGGAACGTGAACTTCCACTTCTGACTCTATATTGAGTGGGGTGGTGTTGCTCTATGGCTTCCATGTACTGAGCAGTTATTTTCTTAATGAAGGAACATGAACTTCCACTTGTGAGTCTATATTGAGTGGGGTGGTGTTGCTCTATGGCTTCCATGTACTGAGCAGTTATTTCCTTTATGAAGGAACATGATCTTCCACTTGTGAGTCTATATTGAGTGGGGTGGTGTTGCTCTATGGCTTCCATGTACTGAGTAGTTATTTCCTTTATGAAGGAACGTGATCTTCCACTTGTGAGTCTATTTGAGTGGGGTGGTGTTGCTCTATGGCTTCCATGTACTGATCAATTATTTTCTTTATGAAGGAACATGAACTTACACTTGTGAGTCTATATTGAGTGGGGTGGTGTTGCACTATGGCTTCCATGTACTGAGCAGTTATTTCCATTATGAAGGAATGTGATCTTCCACGTGAGTCTATATTGAGTGGGGTGGTGTTGCACTATGGCTTCCATGTACTGAGCAGTTATTTCCATTATGAAGGAATGTGATCTTCCACGTGTGAGTCTATATTGAGTGGGGTGGTGTTGCTCTATGGCTTCCATGTACTGAGCAGTTATTTTCTTTATGAAGGAAAGTGATCTTCCACTTGTGAGTCTATAATGAGTGGGGTGGTGTTGCTCTATGGCTTCCATGTACTGAGCAGTATTTTCTTTATGAAGGAACAGGATCTTCCACTTGTGAGTGTATATTGAGTGGGGTGGTTTTGCTCTATGGTTTTCATGTACTGAGCAGTTATTTTCTTTATGAAGGAATGTGATCTTCCACTTGTGAGTCTATAATGAGTGGGGTGGTGTTGCTCTATGGCTTCCACGTACTGCACAGTTATTTCCTTTAAGAAGGAACGTGAACTTCCACTTCTGACTCTATATTGAGTGGGGTGGTGTTGCTCTATGGCTTCCATGTACTGAGCAGTTATTTCCTTTATGAAGGAATGTGATCTTCCACTTGCGAGTCTATATTGAGTGAGGTGGTGTTGGTCTATGGCTTCCATGTACTGAGCAGTTATTTCCTTTATGAAGGAACGTGATCTTCCACTTGTGAGTCTATATTGAGTGGGGTGGTGTTGCTCTATGGCTTCCATGTACTGAGCAGTTATTTCCTTTATGAAGGAATGTGATCTTCCACTTATGAGTCTATATTGAGTGGGGTGGTGTTGCTCTATGGCTTCCACTTACTGAGCAGTTATTTCCTTTATGATGGATGGAGAGGGCATGATTGCTAGTGACCAGAATTGTCACAGCTGATGGGCTGGTGAGCATGTAGCACCTCAAACAACGAGCCAATGAAATCAGTCAGAGGAGTATAAGTGTGGCTCAGAAAATGATGGCGGATCAGATGCTTACCAAGCATAAGGATGCAGGAAGTGTAGCAAAGAAATAAAATCATTAGATGGTCCGACAAATAGCAAGAGCTGCTACAATATGTCAGCCATCAAGATTCAAAGTATAAAGCAAATAGCTTTCAAGATTCAAAATGTGATGTACATAGCATTCCTTCATTCACTTAGTCATTATTTTTTCTTTCAGTGTCCAGTTATATGCTTCATTCAGTTCAGGACTTTAGGGAAGCAAGACCCTATTGTCACACTCAGAGGGGATGGCCAGTCTATCTGGGAACACATACACACACACACACACTCACACACACACACACACACACACACACACACACACACACACACACACACACACACACACACACACACACACACACACTCACACATTCTCTCACACACTCGCGCACACACGTGCTCGCACACACACACACACACACACACACACACGCACACACACACACACACACACACACACACACACACACACACACACACACACACACACACACTCACACACACACACACACACACACACTCACGCACACACGCACACAAGCGCACACACACACACACACACACACACACACACACACACACACACACACAGTCTCTTCTGTTTTCACACACGCATTGACAAGATCATTCTTACTCTCTATCTCAATTACACAAAGTAACGCTATAATGACTTTGGATCAAGTAACACCTAGTCCCACAGTATTACTTTGTTATAAAGAATAACTCCAAGTTCTTGAACCTTTGTAACAACTCCAGTTGTTATACCACACCACTTGAGTGTCTCTGGTGAAAGATATGTAGAGTGTGAGGGTCTTACCATATCCATACCTTCTGTCTTTGCAAGTTTAACTTCAGCAACCTGTGTGTCACCCAGTTCAGGAGAAGTTAGACTATGTTCAAAGGCAGTCATATCTCACATTTGTTTCTGAGGAAATGATATGCATAGCTCTCAGTCACTGGTGTTACCACAATATCACATACTATTGCAATATATGAGCCCAGACAACATCTCAGGCAACCGGTGTCCTGCAAATAAATAAATAAATAAACAAACAAATAAATAAATAAAACATGGCAAATGTCTGACATTTTAGTCCTGGAACGAGCATACAGAATAAACTTGCTGTGATCGCAACAAGATGCAGGGAGCACTGCAAGTCAATTTTCTCAAAAA